>NC_071109.1:2587500-2792500 GCF_024256425.1 Clarias gariepinus | reverse complement strand
ATGAAATAACAGCCTAATTACAGTACCATTAACCATTAACGTTTAAAACCACCTAGGATTTGGGTTGCCCTTGTACCACCCAGGTACTGTAGCTCTGACGCCATGGGGGCATGGGTTCCTCAGGGCCTCTGGATGTATGCTGCGGTGTCTTGCACCAGGATGGAGGTATGCTTTTGAGTGCCAGTGTTTGCACCATGGGTGCTCATCAGACTGAGATCTGGAAAGTTTGGAGGCTGGGTCTGTGACCTGAGTCTGTGGCCTTGGGCTCTTTGCCTGCTGGGCCCCGCACGGGGTGGGTTGTGTTACTCTGGGAGTTTTGGTGCTTTCCAATCGTGGCCAGCATTGACTTTTTTCAGCAAGTTTTGGTGCACTGGCTTTTCTGTGTGATCGGACCGGACGGGCCTGGCCTTTGGTCTCTGAGGGCGTGGGTGAGCCCTGAGTGCATATGATTCATTAACCAGTGATCAGTGTTGTTCACTTGACCTGTCAGGGGTCATAATGAATTGATTCCTTTGGAATCAATCAATCAATCAATCAATCAATCTATCTATCCATCTATCCATCTATCCATCCATCCATCCATCCATCTATCTCTATCTATAGGCTTCCTGCTGAGCAACTTACATTGAGTTAGTTTTTACTGGATCATAAGCTAAATCCCTTAGACAGGAAGGCTATGGGAATTCTAATAACTACATTTTAAAGCTATTGCAAGCAGAAAAGCATCAACAAAACCTTGAACCTTGATGCTGACCTGCTATTAGAGCAAAAGACCACATCAGGTTTTACTTCTCTCAGCAGAGAAATGACTGAAACTGGACAGAACAAGACCACAGTTTTTCTACAATGACTTTAGATCATACTGTAAATCTCACTAGAGTTTTACAGTTTAAGCACCAAATAAATCAATTTGAAATACAAGAATGCCATTTGCAGTCTGGGAAAGAGGATCGAGCAAGGTCAGAGTGAGACAGAGTGTGATTCAACACAATTTTACATGATCACACAACTAGTTAGACGTTTATTTCATTGTACTTGTTTTTTGTTGTTTTACTTCACGCAGCAGGTGAACAGAAATCTGCGTGACCTGACTGTGAACCCAACCTGATAGTGACCGTGCCAATACATTCGCTCACAAAAACTCTTGTTAAATACAAAAGCTCTCGTTAAGATTACAACTCAATTACAGCAATTGTAGTAATTAAACAGGAAGTCCAATCAATGTGGGTTAGATTAGTGTGAAGTCAGCAGAGTGAGGAGGATAACAGGGTCTTCTTGTTCTTCTTCAGTGTAAGAATCATGACGTGTACATGCACATACACACGCGTGATGTGGAAAGGTCAGGGCACGTCAGTACACACAGGTGAGCGAGTGGTTCGAAATATGATTAACATTTTTTCATGCGATCTCTTGGCTCTGTTCATGCGTAGCTCATTCATAGCGGTTAATTTCATAACAGTGCTAGCAACCGCTGATAAAACAGCTAAAGCGAGGGTTTTGGATTTCTTCCCTCCTTTGAACGTCAACAAATACTAACTAGCTGCTCGCCGTCCTTCAGAACAAAACCTCAAGCATATTTTTGCTAAAATCGCATTCAGTAGATAACCTCAACAAACTCATGCTACATTTTAAAACAAATGCCGGCTTTCAGAGGATGTTAGAATGCGATTTTTTTTTCTTCATTATGACCGTGAACCGTTATGACATGCAAATCCAATCTGACCAAAAAAAAAAATAATAATTTGAATTGAGCAACATGGCTTGTAATGTGAGTGTAGCGTTAGACTCTAATCTCAACCGGCTCTAAAGAAAAAAAGAAATAGATGATCCAAATCAATAGCAGACTTTCTATGGTATCTGTATTCCTATCTGTTTAGAATTGTTCATTTCTGAATAATGTGCTCGAATTCGGTTAAACTGTATCTCTTGTGCTGCGATATTAAAGTCTCTATTTTTCCAAGGATAAAGGAGTAGAACAAAAGCAGAGGAGACAAAACAAAGAGAGACTCAATTAAGGTTCAGCCGGTGAACCTCTCTGTGCACACACGTACCCACACACACACGCACACACACACACACACACACATTGCCATCAACAACAAACTCCATTCATTAATGCAAAATTCAATCAGAGACGTGCTCTCCTGAAAAGACCGAATCAATGCACTTCATTACAGTTAAATAACATATACTGATCCTCTTAAAGACTCTATTATGCTTTCATTTCGGCAGACGGTGCGAGGCATCCCCAAATGAGATGTTACGAGTGCTGAACACAGTTTCATAAACAATTACGCTCGATCCCGGAGGTATGTGGAATAATCTTATGGTTTCTCCACCTCATGACCTCTTATTAAAGCCAATCTAATTGCACTGATAGATTCGCGGGCGGCCATGCTGCCACGAGCCGCCTGACGCTTTCTCATTATGCGTCAGGAACAATGCAAGGTCAGAGAAACACATGCTGTGGCGATGTTCCAGCGATGCGCATCATTTTAAACAACTCGGATCAGGTTCTTAGAGATAGTCTTTGAAGTTTAACCAGCATACGAAGCTCTACGGGCGTCTCTCGGTTTAAACTGTTTACTTCTAATGAACTCTCTTCGCTTATCAGGGTCAACTGGGAGGAGCTAAACTTCATGAAAAGAAACTTTACCCTTCACCTACAGTATAGTGATCCTTAACAAATCAAAAACACAACTCAGAATGGAAAGTGCCAGTCACAAGAACCTTTCTGATTGGACGCAGGGTGCTTTAGCATGTGATATTCAATAAGAGCATAACCTTTTCTGTTTGTATGCGTGTGTGTTAATGCCCCTCAAATAATGCATTGTTTTACACTCCTTCTGTGTATGTTAATTACCTGCTGTTGAGCCACGCCCCTTCAGAAAACAGGACAGTTGAACAACTATTTCAGAAAAGGAGGTCACAATATAAGTTATCACATGGCGGCTTTGTGGTAGGTGTTTCGACTGCCATGTGGAAGGACTGGGTTCAATTCCTAACCAACATCCAAACCCCAGCCACTGGATACCATACCGGTCCCAAGCCCGGATAACATGGGAGGGTTTTTATGATTTAGGCATCGGGCATAAAACCTGTGGCAAGTTCAAGCAGCTTGGGTTTTATCCACACTGCACCTTGTTATGTTTCCTCAGTCATCTTATTATCCGTGTTAAATGTGCCGTTATCACACACAGCTGGTAACCAGGCTGGGATTATGGGAAGCCAATGGGGGCAAACTTGTCATATAATTAATTTTTGTTAAAAACTAGTAACGCATTAATAATTTACATTTAGGCATTTGGCAGACGCTCTTATCCAGAGTGACTTACATTTTTTATCTCTTTACACATCTGAGCAGTTGAGGGTTAAGGGCCTTGCTCAAGGGCCCAACAGTGGCAACTTGGTGGTTGTGGGGTTTGAACCTGGGATCTTCTGAACCTTAGTCCAACACATGCATTAACACTGTACTGCTGCAATTGTATTTATTATTTATGTTTTTAACTTCTAGGGCCACCGTACACACCAATCACACATGATTCATCCAAATTCACTTCCTAAAGAAGCAAGATAGGCTCAGTGGTTAAGGCATTGGACTACAGTTCGTGAGATCCCAGGTTCAAACCCCACAACCACCAAGTTGCCACTGTTGGGCCCTTGAGCAAGGCCCTTAACCCTCAACTGCTCAGATGTGTAATAAGATAAAAAAATGTAAGTCGCTCTGGATAAGAGCGTCTGCCAAATGCCTAAATGTAAATGTAAGGTAGTCCTGATGTAATTAATGAAAGGAAAAAATGGCACATAAAGGAAAGTAGCAAGTAAGAAGAAAGACAGACAAATAAACAGAAACTAGCAAGTGTTTTTTTTTTTATTTTGAATATAAGGAAATTAATGAACACTATCATCTCAAAGTAAATTTAGTAAGTGGAAGTGAATAAACGATCTGAAACAAGCAAGTGAACATCGACTCAGAGCGAAGGCGCTATAAATGGGTGGGACTAGTGAGCTAACACGTCTAGCAAACACATCTCAGGAGCAAGATATACTTGTTAAATAAGACAACCCACAGAAGTCAGTCCCCTTCACGAGATGTTTAATCTAGTCTGCTTTCCATGCAAACGCGTTTAATATTTTACACTTTATTCCCAGAGAACGCTCAGAACACACACGACTCTCACGTACACAGAAACTGATTAAACATTAAAGTCACACTCACATCACTCAGGATGAAATACACTGAAATAGATTAATATTTCATTTCCTTTTATATTTTTCTAAAAAACAAATAAAGGGTAGCCAGGATGAAAAACCTTGAAGATAAAAAAAAAAAGAAAAAAAAATCAGTTTAAAGAAATTTGTAATTATATGCTGTATATATATACAGGGGAAATAATAAAAAGAATCTCTCCTTCGGTGTGTGTGTGTGTGTGTGTCCATTTTGCATGGTCAGCGAAAAGATGCTTTAAAGTTTTTTTTAAAGCTCAAAGTCTGGGCTGTAATGTTTCCGAGTAAAACATTAATTCACATTTTATCAAAATTGCTTAATAACCTAGAGGTCATTCCAAGGCACTTGGGGTACAAGACGACCTGGATGGGGTGCCAAAACATTTCATCACAGTGCACAAGCACATGCAGTCACGCACCAAGTCAGACGTTGTGGACGGTTTGCAAACACCAATCAGCGTAAAGTGCATTTCTTTGGACTGTGTGAGGAAACCAAAGTGCATGGAGGAAACACAAACCTCAAGCCTGCAGGTGTGAGGCGACAGAGCTAACTGCTAAACCACCATGTTGCAGAGACAAGAAAACTAAATAAAAAATCTATTCATTGCATTGTTCCATTCAGTGACAATAACAGATGATTTTTGAAATAATTTAGTTTCTGCAAAGCTGAAATCGTCATGATGTGTGTTTTCTGTAGAGTTCAGAGGTCACTGTGTTTTCATCCAGGCTAATTATATCACTACATACAGTTGAATATTTAAACATCTAAAGTCACAGATCAGTGTAAAGAAATCCAGATCCTTCAGTCCGGAGTTATCTTGTGCTCATCAATTATCTGTGTATAAAAGGAGAAATTAACCTTTTCTTTTTTTAATTGAATAATATTTATAAAAATTAATAGACACACTGGACGTCTTATGATGGATTTATAAATAAAATCTAATACAAGTAGACAAACTTAATGCCAGTCTCAGTAAGCAGAATACATCCACCAGCTACAACATTTGACCTTGCTGTCACCTTGACCCTGTATGGATCAGTTCCAAAATCTAATCGGTTCGTCTTAAGAGCAGCAGATAAATCCGACAAGCATTTAATGATTCATTCATAAGATATCATAAAATAAAAAAATATTAATATTTTTAACAGAAGGATGGATGGACAGATGCAACCTAGTGATGTAAAGATGACTTGGGGCGATGTAGTGACCAGTAGGGTTTAATGTGTCTATAACTATGTCTCAGCCTCATCACACTGAAATGTGTTTAGATCAGAACTCTGGAAACTCTCGCTCAAGAATGGTCTGAAGAATTCCTATCATATGACTACAGGAAAGACAATTAAACTCCTGTAGAACTTTATTACTCAAGTATTATAAGGACAAATAAGGTTCTGTAGAAAGGGTTAAGTGATGGGTTAGGGAGGAAAAGGTTTGGAACCAGCATTAATACCTTAATCTTTTCCACCAAGGTGGTTCTGGAGCTAGTTTTGGAGCCGGTGCTCCAATTTCGCATCAGTTCTTTGTTTTCAGACTGACTGGAAACAAACAGTTCCATGGCGGCACTAACACTTAGTGATAAAGCCAGGAGGACACAACGCCATGCTGAAGTTCGCCATTGTTTTTGTTCTTGTGCTTGCTGCTAACAATTTTTCCGCTAGCATGTTTTTTTGCCTCTAGCATTGCCGTTAGTGCTAGTATTGCTGTTAGCATTGCTGACTAACGTTGCTGGGAAAAAGAGACGTACAGAGGTGTATACAGTGATATAATAAGGTGACTCTCTAACCCATGGTCAAACAAAGCCAGGCTCTGAACCGACACTAACAAAAGACATAAACTAGCACCCGGTTCAAACTGCTGGTCCCCTGACAGTAAAAGCACCAAATTCTAACAAATCATCCACCAGAGAACCTCCTCGCACCTCCTCTCCCAATCCAAAGCATTATATAAGAATAAACTTGGTCATGATTCACTACGTCTCCAATGGCTTCGTTTCTAATTACTCAATCAGGCTGAACTTTTTCTGAACTATTGTTAAAATAAAATCATGAGATAATAACATACCGAACGCCAACACTACACCTGAAAAACAGTGGAATGGGCACGAACAAAGAAATGACCGCAGGCTTTCCTCTGATTAATCTAAACCCGTCCATAGGCAGATCTCACGAGATGCAAATGGAGAATTAAAGGGAATCTATTATCCATAAAAGGCTGAGAGATGATTTATAAATAATTGACATGGACAAGAAGATCTCTTGTGTAATCCTGTGCGGATATTTTATAGTGGTGTAGAAATAAGAGAACACTAAAGTACTGAAAAAAAAAAAACTTCTACAGACAAACTTCAACACAAGAATACTATTGAACTAAGTCAAAAGTCTATAGGGCATCGGTGTCATAGTGTCAAGTTCTAAAGAGTCCCATTGCAGGTCCACAGAGTTCTATAGAACAAAGTAAAAACTCTATGGAAAATTAAGTACAAAATCTATAGAACGTATTTAGAATCAAAAGTTCCCTAAAATCCCATTGTTATTCTACCCATCCCGAGGCATCTGGAGATTGTACCAGCTTCAGTAGACAAAGGCCAACCCTGCGAGGATCCTGAGGCATCCAGAGAAGGACCTGCTCCAGCTGGATTCTGCTTTATGATGGTTGGAGCTACACATCCTGCTCCTGTGCTCCCAGTGATCCAGACCCCATCTGCCCTCTGCACCTACTGACTCCCTATGCTGAACTGGACTTCATGTTAATTTAAAAAATTTCTCTTATATTGTACTTTTAGCTGCATAACACACATGATGTTATATCATCTCTATCTGTTATCACCCAGATGAGGATGGGTTCCCTGTTGAGTCTGGTTCCTCTCAAGGTTTCTTCCTATTACCATCTCAGGGAGTTTTTTCTTGCCACTGTCGCCGTCACCCTTGGCTTGCTCATCAGAGACATTTCATTCATTCATCTCATTATTATCTAGACACATTTCTCACACATACACACTTTATTATTATTATTATTATTATTATTATTATTATTTTATTTTTTTAATTATTATTATTTTTTTAATTATTATTTTTTAATGATTTTTTTTTTTTCGTTTTTGTGAAGCTGCTTTGAGACAATGACCATTGTTAAAAGCGCCATATAAATAAAATTGAATTGAATTGAATTGAATTATTCGTCTAAAGAAATTCCGTTTATTTATTTATTGGGAACTTTATGAGTCCAGGGTACAACAGATTGTAGAATTATTCCTTTTTTTCTTTCCATTCGACACTTGCCGAATGCAAATCTATTATTATCTAAAACCAATCTATCATTTCTGTATCCTCTAAGTAATATGATTTGCACCAGTCTTTTATCCTTCATTTTCAGTAAGCTTTTTATCCCGGTCAGGGTCATGGTGGATTTGCTAAACATATTGTTATATATAAAAAATGCAACATTTATGCATTATAAGCATAATAATAGAATGATATGGTACATTAGTTTCCAAGTATTTCTGACACTCAAGGTCGCTGTAGGCATACATGGACAAAAAAAAAAGAAGAAGAATGCAAAAGAGGATGAAAATAAAACACTGTTTGTGTCCTTGTACACAGCTACATTTCAATAGATGCAGAGAAGATTATACAGAATTACAGATATATAGTGTGGCCTACAAAGTTAATCTTTTGCTTTTTGAAAGAACAATTCTTCCAAATCGTGTAATACATTGTAAAGAATGGAACCTGATGTTGTTGCTCATCAGCATGAAGGTTCAGAACGAGCTGCTTTTCGGCTCATCGTGAGTGTAAAGAGTGATTATTTAATTTTAATATGAACTGGAACCAGACTGGCTGTTCTTCTCTGAAAAAAAAAAAAATCCCAGGAAATCATCAGTGCTACATCAAGAATAATGAATTGATGTTAATGTCAAGACAGCACGAGCACATTGTATTGTCTCTGTACTGCATTAACGTTGTGTTTTTTTTTTGTGTTCATTACAGATATTACAGCCTTAAATTAAAAATTATTGAAATTCCTGGACAGTTCAGAATGTCGCTCAGCCTCGGCAGGATGTCAGTCCCGGTTATAACCCTCTCCTCATCTCCATTCTGTCTCTCAGCGGCTGCTCTGAATGCGTCTCGTTCTACCCTGGACACGCTGACCTGTCACAACTCGCCCTCCATCTGTCCATCTGTCTGTTTCATTTTCTCTTATTCTCTCTCTTTTTTTAACATGCAGGTCAAGACTCATCACACCTACGACATTCTCAGCGCACCGGGACGTTATTTTATTTTCTTTTTTTTTAAATCTCCCATCATTCTCGGCCACTTCATCAAAGCGGAGCAGGGCCTAACATGTCATACGGCTGATCAAAACCAGACGCTTTCATTCAAGTCAGTCACTGAAAGAAAAAAAGGAAAAAAAAAGAAAGAAAGAAGAAAAAGAACTTCAAAGTAGATCCAGAGCTCACATAAGATGGACTGTGATGTTGGCAATTTCAGCTTCACGGATAGAAAAAGAAAGCGAAGGATGGTCTAAAAAGAAAATGGAGGAATTTTAAATAAGATAGAGAGAGAGAGAGAGAGAGAGAGAGACCCATCATGGTCCATCATGAAGATAAACAGGGCTTAATGATACTTGCTGTAATTGGTTCAGTCTCTTAATAACATCTTGTTTAATTTGTTTCCCCGGTACCTGAACATCTTTTCCTGAAAAAAGTTAATTTGAGGATTCTCTGTAATTAAAATGTTGTGTCGAAGCTTCTGTTTAACATTTAGCTAAGAAAAAGAAAACACTTTCATGTCATTTTAAAAATACTGTCTTGTTCAGTGACACACCACACTCCAGGAACTTAATAATGCACATGTGGTTACGCCATTTTAATAGGAATACCTTTAACCCTGCTTACTGTATGCCTCCATCAGCCAATCATTTATCGGTACAGCCATAACATTAGCTACAGTGGCTTGCAAAAGTATTCGGCCCCCTTAAACTTTTTCTACATTTTGTTACATTACAGCCATAAACATGAATCAATTTTATTGAAATTCCACGTGAAAGATCAATACAAAGTGGTGTACACGTGAGAAGTGGAACGAAAATCATACATGACTCCAAACATTATTCAGCCCCCTGAGTCAATACTGTGGCGTGGGCGGGGTTTCGGGTAATAACCATCATGCTTTGCGGGAGGGACTGTTATGTGTTCACCGTGTTGGGGAAAGGTGTTTGGTTTAGTGGCTTCAGCCAGGGTATGTGTGATAGGGGTGTTCTTTTGAGCCGTCTCATGTGTTCGTGTTGTGAGATCGTGCTACATAATAAAATACTCCCAGCCATTTGCATTGGGCAGCAAAATAAGCTCACTCCTCTCTCCACCATCCTTTCAGGCGATAAAAACGCCACATTGGTGTCAGAAGTGGGATTATGGAGAGTCGCGAGTTGGAGCGCATCCCGGAGGAAATCCGGAGGATCCAAATAGGCCGCCGAGTAGCGGAGCAGCTGAGGAGGAAGAAGACCCTCCCTGATGGCGCGTTCCAGGTTCCGGTATTGGACCTCGGGGAGGATTCCTCCAGTAACGCGGCGCCGACACCGGAGCAAGCTACAGCTCCGTGCCCCGTCCGCCAGCGAAGCGACCTACAGCTGCGCCTGCCGGCCTTCAACGGCGCCGGCGATCCCCACGCGTTCATTTACATTTACATTTAGGCATTTTGGCAGACGCTCTTATCCAGAGCGACTTACATTTTTATCTCATTATACATCTGAGCAGTTGAGGGTTAAGGGCCTTGCTCAAGGGCCCAACAGTGGCAACTTGGTGGTTGTGGGGTTTGAACCTGGGATCTTCTGAACCGTAGTCCAATGCCTTAACCACTGAGCTACCCCTGACCCCGTTCATCGCCCAGGTAGAGCTAGCCGCCAAATTCACGGGCTGGTCCCCGGCAGAAACAGCCGTCCGGGTGGCCCTCTCGTTGGAGGGTGACGCGCTGCGGGCGTTGCAAGATCTCCGGGCTGATGAGCGGGACGACTGGTTAAAGCTGCAGCAGTCGCTCTGTTTCCGTTTCAGCGCAGGAGACCGTAACGAGGCCGCGGGCGAGGAGCTGGCAACCCGCGTGCGGAGCGCCTCTGAGCCACTAGGGGCGTTCGCCATGGACCTGCGATCCCTCGCGCGCCAGGGCTACCCGGATTTCGGACACGGCCAGCAGGAAGAGCTAGCTCGTCGCGCGTTCCTTCGGGGAATCCGGCCGTACCGGCTTCGCGAGCACCTCCGGTTAGCGGCACCGGCGTCGGGTGAACACCGCGGCGAGAGAGCCGAGCGATCTTCGGTGGCTCGCGGCCGCTGGGTAGGTGAACCTATCCGGGGACAGGGCTACCCGACGACGCCAAGCCCAGGGATACCGCTGCAACGTTTCCGGCCGGAGGACAGCGTACCCCAGCAGCCGTTAAACTAGCTTCGGGGGGCGCCGAGGGGAAACCGCCTCCCACAGCCATCTTTGTTTCCCCAACTGCCGGATTTAACTTCCGGTCGGGACGTGTCGGAAATCGCGCGGGGGTCTACGTGGACTGCGGCCTGGACAAAGTTTCGCTGCGGGCGCTCGTGGACACCGGCTCTACAGTTTCGCTGCTGCGCGGGGGATTGTTGAAGCGTGGAGAGCGCGGTCGTGTGCTGCCGGACCCGGCCGTGAACATTCGCACCGTGTCGGAGAGTTATTTGAGGATACGGGCCTGTCGCACAGTGCGAATACAAGTAGGTGCAATCATTCTTTTTCACCCATTCTTTGTGGCGGATATCGAGGATGATTGTATCTTGGGATTAGACATTTTGGAAAGGTGGGGTGCGGTACTGAATCTCGCGGACGGGACTCTGCGTGGTAGTTTCGGTTTAGCTAGGTTGCTAGTGCCCAAAGCGCAGCCGGACGGGTTAGTAGCACGCACCAGGGGGGCGGAACTTCCGGTGGACGCGCCATGTAAACATCCGGTAGCTGTCCGAGCGAGAATAATGGCCGAGCTGATGCGGCGTAGCAGTATGGGGCTATCTTGCGACAGATTCTCGATTGGATTCAGATCTGGACTTTGACTGGGCCATTCTAACACACGGATATGTTCTGTTTTAAACCATTCCATTGTTGCCCTGGCTTTATGTTTAGGGTCGTTGTCCTGCTGGAAGGTGAACCTCCGCCCCAGTCTCTAATCTTTTGCAGACTCCAAGAGGTTTTCTTCCAAGATTGCCCTGTATTTGGCTCCATCCAACTTCCCATCAACTATGACCAGCTTCCCTGTCCCTGCTGAAGAGAAGCACCTCCAGAGCATGATGCTACCACCACCATGTTTGACAGTGGGGATGGTGTGTTCAGAGTGATGTGCAGTGTTAGTTTTCCGCCACACATACAGTAGCGTTTTGCATTTTTGCCAAAAAGTTCCATTTTGTTCTCATCTGACCAGAGCACCTTCTTCCACATGTTTGCTGTGTCCCCCACATGGCTTGTGACAAACTGCAAGCGGGACTTCTTATAGTTTTCTGTTAACAATGGCTGTCTTCTTTTCATTCTTCCATAAAGGCCAACTTTGTGCAGTGCACGACTGATAGTTGTCCTATGGACAGATTCCCCCACCTGAGCTGTAGATCTCTGCAGCTCGTCCAGAGTCACCATGGGCCTCTAGGCTGCATTTTTGATCAGCGCTCTCCTTGTTCAGCCTGTGAGTTTAGGTAGGTGGCCTTGTCTTAGGCCTTGTCTCAGTAGGTTTACAGTTGTGCCATACTTCTTCCATTTCTGAATGTTCGCTTGAACAGTGCTCCGTGGGATGTTCAAGGCTTTGGAAATCTTTTTGTAGCCTAAGCCTGCTTTAAATTTCTCAATAACTTTATCCCTGACCTGTCTGGTGTGTTCTTTGGACTTCATGGTGTTGTTGCTCCCAATATTCTCTTAGACAACCTCTGAGGCCGTCACAGAGCAGCTGACATTAATCACACACAGGTGCACTCTAGTCATTAGCACTCATCAGGCAATATCTATGGGCAACTGACTGCACTCAGACCGAAGGGGGCTGAATAATTATGCACACACCCCACTTTGCAGTTATTTATTTGTAAAAAATGTTTGGAATCATGTATGATTTTCGTTCCACTTCTCACGTGTACACCACTTTGTATTTTGTGGAATTCCAATGAAATTGATTCATGTTTGTGGCTGTAAAGTGACAAAATGTGAAAAAGTTCAAGGGGGCCGAATACTTTTGCAAGCCACTGTATAATAATTATACACATACAGAGATTGTGGCTATGGTGAACTGAGAAAACTTTCTATCTTGATAGTGTGCAAGCACACTGGAAACACTGAAATAGGTGCATTAGTGTAACAGGAGACTATAGAGAAATAAAGAGAGTATATAATAAGTTTGCAGAAGCAAATGTCCCGTTTGACTTGAACGCTCATTGTATTACATCCCTCTGATTATACCTGGGTGTTTGATCCTTCTGCTGAATTCTTCTTCTTCTTCTCCAGTGTGTTGCTGGATTTGAAATGTACAGGGATCTTCTATTTGTTGAAACTTGTCCTGAGATTTTAATATACTCCAGCAACATATGGCACGCCAATGTTGCTCTGTTCATCTGGAAGAACTTTACAGGTGTAATGTGTTTGTTTGTTTGTTTTTTTTGTCGACCTTTGAGCTTCTGAGCGATTCCTTGATGGGTTTGTGTTTCTTTTCCTTTCCTTCCATCCTGGTAGGCATGTTCTGAGCTCAGTGATGTAGGATTTCTGATCAGTGCCAGTTTCTGCTCCAGAGGGTGCTGAGAGTCAAAAAGTACATATTGATCTGCATCTGTTCAACTTCTGCCCCCTTTGATGTGTACAGCACATCCTCCACTGTAAACGTGATGTTACTGACCACAGCATTGATGTAATGTGATGTGATGTGATGTGTGTAACCTCTCGGATCTTGACCCAGATAACATCCACACACCTGAACCAGGAGCTTCTGTGAAAGGACCCAACAGAAGGCCACAGAAGCGGATACAGGTGAACCCATGGCACAGCTGGTTCTCCGTCTGTAAAGATCCTTATTTTATTAGAAATAAGTGTCAGTCAGGCAGATGCTGAGTAGAGCACTCTTGTGGTCTGCTGTGGGGATGGTTATGTCAGATAATGTGTTTTCTTGCAGTAGATGGTGTCTTATGGATCTCACTGCCTCAGCTGAGGGAATTCGTGTGAAGAGCGAAGTGATATTTAAGCAATATCACACGAGAGCGATTGCTGTTGTGCTTGATATCAGTGTGGCTGTGATGCCGTCATAGGCATGAGGGCACGGCCTAAATACTGAAGATATCACAGCTGTAATGTCCTCCCTTCACATTTTCCCTTTATGAAGTTTGACAGCAAGCTAAACTCCATCCACTACAAAGTTAAGAGACGCAAGTTTCAAGTCCAGCGTTTATTAAAACTTGAATCGATTTTACAATGGATCAGAGTAAAACTAAAGAAAAGCAAATATAATCTCTAATTAGTAATATGACTGAAACAGGTTTAAATAACTCAAATTATGATAAATAATTTGGGTTACACCAATGCTGTTGATTTTGCAGACTTTTCCTATTTAACATTAAAAAAGAGTTAAGATAACTTAAGATAACATTATGTTAATAAATGACAACATCCTATTAACTTCACACATTAATACCAAAATTATACATCTATTAAAGGTAAATAAAAATGTTATTTTTCAGTTATTTTGCTCCACTAACACACATCTTTCTGCGCCTGGTGGAACAAAATAATCACAAACGGCTTTACGTAGCCATGAGGTTAGTAAACCATGGAGATGGTGGACAGTCATGTAGCTAATGTAAGATTCTCTTTATATTTCCACTTATTCCACTTTAGAATATCATCTCCATTAACTTCCGAAATTGAATCCCAAAAGTGTTAAATGGAAAGCTAGTATGGGAAACTACACTATGTACCAAGTAGTGCCCTTGATCAGGGGATAGAGAGGGATTTGGGATTCAGCCTTGTGTTAGAAGCTAGTTATCTTTGTATAGCTCACAATAGCCATAAATAAAAAAACAAAACAAAACACAGGGGGGATTCAGAACGACTTAAAAGTGATGACGGCGTGTGGTTTAAGACGCCATAACGTTATCAGATGTGTGTCCTTACTGAAAGTGCTTCTGTGACTGTGTGTGAATGTGGGTTTTGTCAGGCAGCTGCTCTCTCCTCAGTACTGCGGACCGTACAGACCTACTCTTACCCACGCTGAGACACACTAATTACACAGTAATCAGTATAATTAGTGATTATTAGAGCACCTGTAATCTGGAGCGGTAAATATGTACATTTAAAAAAAAATAACTTATTAAATGAACATAATTAAATTGTGGAAAGAATTTCCACCTGATTTAATGGCTCTCTTTCAGCATTAAGTAATTTTGTTGGCCCAACTTAATGTTCTTAGGTTCAGTCAAATTAATTTTATTAGGTTCATTTAACTTATTTATTACAGCTGCGTCCAACATAATTTAATACTGTTAACATAAATGAATAGCGTTGGTACAACACATTTTTCAGTTGTAAATTAAGTTGATCTAACTCAAGTAAATTTAAATTTCAAGCCCTGGTCAACAGAATTCTGTGAAGGAAGAAAGCAGAAGACAAACTGGATAAAACAGAGATTTTTATTTCACACCAGCAGCAACTTACAAATGTGGTCTCAATTTGAAAAGATGTACAAAACATAAAAACCCCACAAAGACGTATTAATCATAGAAAAAAAATTAATCACCAACGGAAACATTTTATACTTTATAACTGTACGTTATGACTTTTAAATATGACCCTTAGAGACGGTTGGTCAAGAAACTCCTGAAGTCTGATGCAGACAGGACAGTTTTACTCACAAACTGCTGTAAAAAAAAAACAAAACAAAAAAAACAGAGATAGATTCAATTACTATTCATAATACTTAATTTAGGAACAATATTTACACTTTGTTCCCCTCGCTTCACAACTCATGAGAACAGACCGAAACCAGAACCGAACCGCAGATTAAGCATGCGCATATTACCCGCAAGTTTTTTAAGTGTGATTAAAAATACAAAAAAATAGCCTAAACCAAAATAACGTGACTAAACATCGCTAAACAGCAGGTGACATTTATGTTCAGTATTTCGTTTCTATTTAGAAACATGGGAATTAATTCCTGCTTACCTTTTCCACATGCCTGCCAAACGTTTGTCTTCTCAACACACGGTGTTCTTTTCTCGCGATGTCTTCTCGCAATGTTTGATTTGATATTTCCGGTTTCCATAGTGACAAGATTTCTTTGGTTTATCTCAACATGATTAAATCTAATACATGTTAAGTTGTTGAATTTCATGCAAATACAACATGATTTATTCATTGTCATCTTGGAAACATGAAATTATTATGTACAAAACACATATTACATTTCAGTACATGTAACTGGTAGCCATGTTCACTTTTCTGAGTGTAGACTTAAACATCCCAGTGATCTTATCATCTATTATCACACTCGTGGAATGAGTCTCATCCAATCAGATTATTTGTTCGGAACTAACTGCTGTATGATATAGAATACCATTTCCTTTCATCTGGGTCCAGTTTAAGTTTTTAAACCTTGTTGGCAAAATCCTGTGAGGCGGTGATGTGGTGGCTAGACTGGTGGTTAAATATTTGGCAATGTTGCAAGTTGATGCTGCTGCCAATACTGTAGGTCTGAGTTGGCCTCCTGCCTTGTGTAATTTGGGGAGTCCATATATCTACAGGGTGGCCTGATGTCTTTGGCATCCTCCAGTTGTTGTAAGCAGTCAGTGACCTTTTTTCCTCGAGCTGGTGGCAGTGCCAATCACCTTGGCATGGTAGTCTTTTGTACTTAGAAACATTACATTACGTTTAGGCATTTGGCAGATGCCCTTATCTAGAGCGACTTACTTTAAAAAAAAATAAAAATTTCATCTCATTATACATGTGAGCAGTTGAGAGTTAAGGGACTTGCTCAAGGGACCAACAAGGACAAAGGGAGTTGGTGAACCTGGGATCTTCTGAACTGTAGTCCAATGCCTTAACCTCTGACTCCATCATGCAAGATCATGATATTCCAGTCTCATTAGTGACATCACTACCTTCATTTATCAATAAGGTTGGAAGGAGCTGTTGTAGCACTAGTAAGTGTGGCTCAATTCTTTCATCCTGACTAAAAAATAAAAAAAACAGTCATTCTATATGTTTCTGGAGTAACTGGAAAAAAGAAACTTTATGAACCCAGTAACTGAGTGTTCCAGGATGATGGAATGAGCTACCGTTGCTAATCCTGGAACAGCTTCCAACCTCACCGTGAATAAAAGGAATGTAGCGATGTCGAAATGTAGCGAATGTAGCGATATCACCATTTTGCAAAGGTGTCATAAATACAAAAGACTAGTGTGCCAAAGTGATTGGCACTGCCACCAGCTTTAGGAGAAAAGCAGAAGCTTGTCCACCCCAAAACATAAAAAAATGCTCTGACATAAGCAAAGTGATGTACAGTAGTATACAGCGTGCAGTCCAGTGCTGTGATAAATGCATATATTTGTATATTTGAGAGACCAACCAACTCCTTCACAAAGACATGGCACAACACAGGAGAGATGGATCCTCCGGACAAGATTCAGCAGTCCATCTGCATCTGAAGATGAAGGGTCAGTCTTTTGAATACAGGAATTTCTACATTCCGGACAGAGAAAAATGACGGTTTAAAAGAGGAGTAAAGGAGGCCATCTGCATCAAATTGAAACGACCCTCTCTCAACAGAGGAGGTGACCTAAGACACCAATTATTATGCATTTGCGATGCAGTCCCTTTCATCACTCCAAAGCCGGTTTCGCAGTCGTTCATACCTTGACTCGGGTGACCCAAAAGACACACATGAAGGCAGGGTGCGAACAACAACCCACAGTTCACCATCAGGGTGTCAACGACTTAACGATGCACCAAGGTTACACCGTGTACCTGTGACTCCAAGCCACAGTTTGTACGAACTGATGAAAACTTTCAGATGAGGGAAGGAAGTTCTTCAGAAACTTCAGAAGGAAACAAGTATATCTGCTAACATCATAGGAAAATTGAAAGCATTGTTATAGTAATTGATGCATAATGATAATTCTCATATACGGAATGTTTTTTCGCTTGCTAATCAGAAATCTAGAATTCACGTCGATCCTTAGTCTGCACAAAACAAACAGAAATTAATGGAGGAGAAAGAAAAACAGTCGCTTGTAGTGGACTCAGACTTTTGGATCCGACTGGTTTCTCTGAAACAGCAGTTCAGTGGAAATGCACTTCTGTAAACACGAGTGAGCGTCTGTCACACATAACGACCGCTATAATCATTTCTTCATGGTCATTTCACACAATCAAATTACACCGAGGGGAAAGCGCTGAGCCAGGGCGAAAGAAAAGAAGTTAGCAAACGACATCGGCTGAACGAATAAGGAAGAAAGGAGAGCGGAAACAGGAAAATACAAATGTTTGTGCGCTTTTTAATCAAGTAAACAGCGGCCTGATGAATAGGGTCCTGAACTTCTCTTGTCTCCAACAAGTGGCACTTTTTTCTTTCCTTTTTTTTTCTTCTTTTTTTTCTCCGGAGGGCGAAATTGCTGTGAAATTGAGGGAAGAAAGGCCGGAGTGACCCGCAAACGCAGCTGAGAAATGGGAAACTCGCTGTTCCATTTGTAAAATCCACAGGTGCGGCTCAGGAGGAGATTGGAAACAAAAGTCTTGGTGACTAAAAAGAAAATAAAACAGAGAGGTATGAAAGTCTGACGAAGGTGTGGGTGTGCATTGTGTTTAAAACAATTATTATGATTAATAATGTATTCATTAGAGCTTGGAGTCTTCAAATAGTGTGTGTGTTTGGGGGGGTGGGATAGAGAGAGAGAGATTTAACTAGGATCTAAAATTCACTATGTATGTGATAAATTGAGAAATAAAAGAATTCCCTGTTGATTATTTTTCTCTACCGGCATGTCCCGCAGTATGTTATTTCATTTTGAAAGCAGTTACATTTTTATTCTTATGAATGATGCACTTTTTTATCCAATTCTACTTCCATGTAAATGTTCAGAAACAGAGAAAGAGAGAAAACGGAAATAATAATATAAAAATATGACTTGGTGTGACTGTGTGAGTGTGTAGGTGTCACGAACAGGGATATGGGTTTATGCACAAAATACTTTTTTTGTGTGTGTGTGTGTGTGTGTGTGTGTTTGTGTTAATTACCAGTCTAGATGCTACATCTTACTCCTCCTCCTGCATTAGTATGGAGTGATGGTCTGCGCTTTAATTTATCCTCTGGTGCATTGGACTGGCAGAGCTTCTACATCTAAAGTTCCCACAATCCAAAAAAATGCACACACACACACACACACACACACACACACACACACACACTCTCTCTCCTGAGTGTTGCAGTTCTAATTATTCTTCTTAGCATTAGGAGAGGGGTGCAGGGGGACTGTGATGGCATAACACTGCTGAGGTACCGTGGTGACTATTTTATAAGAAGGCGGGGCCAGAAGATAATGTATTTTTAACACACACACACACACACACACACAGAAAAACACAGACACATTTTATTCCCCCTTTTTGCCCTAACAAAGGTTAAGGCCAGTTGTTCTGTTTTGAATATTATCTCAGTTCTGCACCCATGGATCATATTTCATTACATTTCATTTCATAATAATCGAACTACAAAAGGAAAAGAGAAAAAAAAACGTGTTTTGGATTCGGCTCAAGGCTTCGCCAAGCGTTTTCCTGATTCTTCATCTGCTGTCCAGATTCCTATGTAACCAGTTTGGAGGAAAGACGGATCATGCGCCTGTCAATCACAGTGAAAAAGGTAAATAATGTGTGATCTTCGTGACAGTGTATCACATCCTGTGTGTTTCAGTGCCTGTAACAAGGGTGTGGTCTGTGTGCCTTTCAGTCACAGTGAATAAGGCGTGGCTTGAGTCACCATAAAGAAGGTGTGGCCTCGGGGCTTGTTAATCTTCATGAAAGAGGTGTGGCTTAAGTGTCTGACAATCCCAGTGGAGGAAGTGTGGCCTGTGTACCTTAAATTTGATTAAAGTGGGTGTGGCCTGAGTGTCTACTAATATCAGTAAAAGGGGTGTGCCCTGTGTACCTTAAATTTGATTAAAGTGGGTGTGGCCACAGTGTCTACTAATATCAGTAAAGGAGGTGTGGCCTGTGTACCTTAAATTTGATTTAAGTGGGTGTGGCCTGAGTGTCTATTTATCCCAGTGAAGGGGGTGTGGCTTATGTATTTATAATTTGATCAGAGTGGGTGTGGCCTCAGTGTCTATTAATCCCAATGAAGAAGGTGTGGCCTGTGTACCTATAATTTTATTTAAGTGGGTGTGGCCTTAGTGTCAACTAATCCCAGTAAAGGAGGTGTGGCCTGTGTACCTATTATTTTATTGAAGTGGGTGTGGCCTCAGTGTCTATTAATCCCAGTAAAGGAGGTGTGGCCTGTGTACCTATAATTTTATTTAAGTGGGTGTGGCCTTAGTGTCAACTAATCCCAGTAAAGGAGGTGTGGCCTGTGTACCTATTATTTTATTGAAGTGGGTGTGGCCTCAGTGTCTATTAATCCCAATGAAGAAGGTGTGGCCTGTGTACCTATAATTTTATTTAAGTGGGTGTGGCCTTAGTGTCAACTGATCCCAGTAAAGGAGGTGTGGCCTGTGTACCTATTATTTTATTGAAGTGGGTGTGGCCTCAGTGTCTATTAATCCCAATGAAGAAGGTGTGGCCTGTGTTCCTATAATTTTATTTAAGTGGGTGTGGCCTTAGTGTCAACTAATCCCAGTAAAGGAGGTGTGGCCTGTGTACCTATTATTTTATTGAAGTGGGTGTGGCCTTAGTGTCTATTAATCCCATTGAAGGAGGTGTGGCCTGTGTACCTATAATTTTATTTAAGTGGGTGTGGCCTCAGTGTCTATTAATCCCAATGAAGAAGGTGTGGCCTGTGTACCTATAATTTTATTTAAGTGGGTGTGGCCTTAGTGTCAACTGATCCCAGTAAAGGAGGTGTGGCCTGTGTACCTATTATTTTATTGAAGTGGGTGTGGCCTCAGTGTCTATTAATCCCAATGAAGAAGGTGTGGCCTGTGTTCCTATAATTTTATTTAAGTGGGTGTGGCCTTAGTGTCAACTAATCCCAGTAAAGGAGGTGTGGCCTGTGTACCTATTATTTTATTGAAGTGGGTGTGGCCTTAGTGTCTATTAATCCCATTGAAGGAGGTGTGGCCTGTGTACCTATAATTTTATTTAAGTGGGTGTGGCCTCAGTGTCTATTAATCCCAATGAAGAAGGTGTTGCCTGTGTACCTATAATTTTATTTAAGTGGGTGTGGCCTCAGCGTCTATTAATCCCAATGAAGAAGGTGCTGCCTGTGTACCTATAATTTTATTTAAGTGGGTGTGGCCTTAGTGTCTATTAATCCCATTGAAGGAGGTGTGGCCTGTGTACCTATCATTTTATTGAAGTGGGTGTGGCCTCAGTGTCTATTAATCCCAATGAAGAAGGTGTTGCCTGTGTACCTGTTAGTTCCATCAAAGGCAGGTGTATAGTAGTGGGTGTGGCTTCAGCAGCACAGCTTAGTTTTTAGCAGTGTCGCCTTGCACCTCCAGGGCCAAGGCTTTGAATCCCACCTTCGGGTCTGTGTGCAGAGTTTATATGTTGTCCCCGTGCTTGGTGTGTTTTCTCCAGATATTCCGGTTTCCTCCCCAGTGAAGAAGGCATGGCCTGGGTGGCTATAACTTTATTAAAGTAAGTGAGGCCTCTAGGTATATTAATCCTAGTGAAGAAGGCGTGGCCGAGATTTCTGTGTATCACAATGAAGAAGTATGTTTGTTAGAAAGCTTAATTACAGGAGGTGTGGCCTGTATGCCTGAAATTCCTAATAAAGTAGGTGTGGCCTCAGTCCCTGTCAGTCAAATCTGGCAATGTTTAGCCACTATGTTTTTGAAAAAAGTTTGGTCGGTGCACCTGTCAATTACAATAGAGATGCAAAGGCCTGTGTGCCTGAAATTTTATTAAAGTGGGTGTGGCTTCAATAGGTATTTATCCCAGTAAAGTGGGTGTGGCCAGTGTGCCTGTCAGTCCCAGTGGAGGAAACATGGCTTTTCCAACTTTTTGCATTAGTGAAAGAAATGTGGCATGTGTGCTAGTAAAGTGGGTGTGGCCTAAGTGTCTGCCTCAACAAGCATCACTTGTCCCCTGCGCCTGTCACTCCTGCTGAAGGAGGCGTGACCATTTCAAAGCTAATTTAAAAAAAAATTTTTTTGCTTTTATACATCACATGATTGATCCAATATCAAAATACACGAGGATAGATTCATCCCCATGAGCTGCTTAAATTTGATTGGAGCTCAGAGTTAGTACACACTTACAACCACAGACACAAACACACACAGTAAGAGTGAGTTCTTCAATACCTGAATTACGCTAATGGAATATGAAACCAGATCAAGCTTATTTAAAGCAATATGATGAATGAGCCCGAAGCTCTTTAGAGTGAAAGGGGACGTGATTGATTTGCTTCCAATCCATAACAAAGAGTGTAAAGTTGGAGCTTAAATTACAGGAAGCTATTTGGAAAACAAGTGACTATGTTATATACTTCCTTCCACACCCACCTTCTTAACTCAAAGGGAGTAAGTGCGCACAATCAGCTCTGGAGACATCCATCAAACGAAATGAGTTTGCGGAAGGCAAAAACCGAGGCTTGCACTCAAATGAAAGCGGTGATCGTGCCCTGCATTTGAGTACCTCAATCTCTTTTTCAACTCCACTCTACGTCTTTCTGCGTGCCCGTGTGTGTGTGTGTGTGTGTTTCTCATTTTTCATAATGCTTTTAATGCAGTTGCTGTGAATGGAGGCATAGATTAATTTCTTCATTTGTTGTTCAAAAAGACCAGAAATTAGGTCACGAGCATCAAATGTGCCGCACGTTGACCCTGGTTAATTACAGCGGGCATTAAGTCCCCTCCTCAGGCCACGATCATTAGCAGAAAATGACCTTTGAAGCTTCGCACTGACAGTCATTAACTGCTGCGGAAAAGTCCGTAAGCCCCTGCGTCCATCTTAGATTCTCCTCACGCCGTCTTCTGGCAACCGCCCCCCACACGTTAGATGTTTTGAGCATACAGATTCCTGAGGCTTAGACAGCCTGAGATTTATCCTCAATATATCAAGTGTTGGAGAAGATGGCAATTGGAGCAGGCATATAGGTTCAAAGGCATAAATATGGCAAAATGTCAGTCAGGCCAACGCAGGGGCTTTACATTGCTTCGGACAGAGGGGAGTATTTCATAAACAGCTTCATGAGCTTGCTCCCCAGACACAAATGCAGCTCCTGCCTTCGACTTCAACACAATCCATCATCAGAGATGAAAAACTCTCCTTCCATTTTAGCTCTTTAACCCCCAAAGCTTCCACTGGGTACCACATGAAATGAAAAACAAAAAAATTTATATACGGAAAACAAATATGAGAAACAAAGCATTTAATATATTTATTTTTTTGCCCAGACCTTTCCAATGAAACTTCCCAAAAAGTCCATCAAGCACCTTAGTCTTGTATGATTCTGATGTCCAAAGCAATGGATCAAGAAGTCAAAAATCACAAACAAACCTACAAAATGCCAAGTACCTACATTATGTATAGCCTAACATCAATATGGCTTTCTTTCAGAATTAGAAAATATTTTGGGGTGTCTAATGGTTTTATCTTTCTAATGGTTCTAAAAGAAATTCCAATTGATCAGGGTTTGTTTGTGAACTTTGACCCCTTGATCCTTCAATGCTAGAGATATTACAACTCTACAGGACAGAGTAAGAATGTAGTCTTAAAGTACCTTTGAAGAAACTACAACAAGGCCCTACAAGAGTGTATCTTTCTTAGAACGCGCTCCACCTGGAACCATGGTTTGGTTTTGAGCAGGAGTTCAACCAAGAATGTGTCTCAGACCTTCATCACTGGCCAACAGAACCAATTTGATCATTGGGCATACTGGTGTGGTGAGGCTTTGGAGGGAACATTGGGTGACATGTAAAAGTAAATCAAGGATTACCCTGTTTATGCTGGTTTTCACAATAAAAACTTTAAAATGTGGCCTCAGCACTGGTCAATTTTTAGTAATGGAGGTGTCTATAGAAGGGTGGAAGGAACAGAGCCTGGCTGTTGGCTGGAACACGCCTTTTTACCACAATTACCGGAACCTAGCTAGCTTAATTTTAGCGTAGTTAAAATGCTAAGGTGGCTAATGTTAATCTATATTCACTTTTGGAGATAGCTGCTAGTGGTTATTCATTGACACTTCCACATTAGACTCTTGGATTTTGGATTTTCAGAACTGGAGGTTGCACTTTGGTCCTGTTTCCTGTATGAAGAAGGCGTGGCCTCAGCTGCTGTCAGGCCTATAGAAGACTGCAAAGACAGAGTGAAGGACGTGTGGCCTAAGCTTCTCCTTTCACTTCTAAACCTGCACGTGTATATGTCCGGCCTCTGGTCAATAAATAACCTGGTTTCCTATTGGCTCACACTTCACGTTAATGTCCTTTACGTTGAACTCAAAATAAAGCCTACTTCTTGTTCCTTATCCTGTCCCTAAGCAACTAAAGCTGAAATGTTCTGAGTTGAAGTGTCAGGAGAACCACAGAGCTGATCCTGAGCAAGACCTTTAAACCTTAAACTGCTCACCTCCGTGCTTAGATTGGATTCTGGCTCACTTGTAAGTCATTTGGATTAAAAGGTAAAAAGGCCACAGAGTGGTTTGTAACATCCCATTATTAGCCTTTTTTTTCTTCTTCTTCTTCATTTTTTTTTTTTTTACAATCCCAGCCCCTTTAATTACTCCCTCCCTGTTGAAGTGTTTGGATTAGTCAAATGATTAGCTTTTCACTTTTAATCCTTTCACTGGATCAGAGATGGGAGGTAAGAAGGATGAAGGAGAGGTGATGGAGTAAATTGCAGAAAGGTCTGTCAGGTAGCAATTAACTCACATGCCTGGTTAGTTAACACACACTCTAAAATGCTTAGTCAGAAATGCTAATACTTCATTAGAATTAATGGATAATGACTAGGCCTGTCAGTAACTGAAAAAAATGTGTTAATCTCTACTTTGTTGGGAAATTAACGCATTAACGCACACATTGTTTTTTCTTCACTTTGACCAGTTAATGCATTCATATGCCAGTCTTTATTACTTATGTTTGCATTCGTTCCCTAGCGCATATGGAGAATTGTTGCTCAGGTCGCTAGAGGCTCTGTACTTCCTCAATGTAACACTAGGGGGCATCTGATGCGGGAACAGTTCTGAGAGCGGTTTAGAATTGTAGAGGTGATTTAATCTAATAGGATCAGATTCTAGAACTGTTCTCAGAACTGTTTTCGCTTGCACATTCACGACCTCAGGGTGTAGATGTTGTTCAGTTAGATGTATCCTGTGCCACAATGAGGACGTTTAAGGAATTATATTTTATTCGTGTTCAATCATCTTACAGGCCGAATTATAACATGTAAAATCACATTTTTTCTAATACATAAGTGTTAATAACTCATAATATAATAACACTTTAATCACGGCCGGTTTTTAAAATATGAATCATTAACATGGTGAAGTTTTTCTTATGTAAGGAGTCTCCAGTGTCAGCACTTTCTAACCCAAGTTCATTCTTTGCGGTTTCTCTCTTATTCATTTCAAACAAGGAAGAAGTGAGAGGCTAGTGACTGAACAACTCCTTATGACTGCTAGATCTTGATTTAAAAACCACCAAGGCCTGGATCATAAAGTGTACACAATCCTGTAAAATCTGTCTATTTAAAAAGACGACCGCTCGATTCAGGATTTCAATCAGAAAGTCAATTGTTGAGTCGAACTCATGGATTATTTAAAAATTCCAGTCAGCTTTAATTGTTCACTTATTTATCTGTTCTTAATTTGATAAGCTCGAGCATGTCAGAAACAGTCGAGCATACCTAATGAAGTAGTTTATATGCAAATGAACGAACACATAAATAAAGTTAAAGATCTTAAGGGATTGCAATGCACCAGCAACAAGCGCAGGCATCCAGACTGCCTGGATAGCACACGGCTAGGCTTTATCATAGAGTCTGAGATCAGTGTGCATGCCAAGGTTTTTTTTAAATTATTATTTTATTTTTATATATATTTTTTTTATTTCACACACATCCTCACACACGTACCTGTGTCCTTCCTGGTTGCCATTTCGAAAGTGATCAAAAGAGTCACGGCGTCCTTGAGCAGCCGCCCCTTAAGCCCTGCTCTGTCTTTCTTCTTCATTTGATATCTCTGCCCATTTCACACTCCGCAGTTAAAGCAGTTTTCTCGCCCTCTTTTAAGTGTGACTCGAGTCGCTCTTGTCCCCTGGAGTGACTTAGCAAAA
Organism: Clarias gariepinus; assembly: GCF_024256425.1. Lineage (NCBI taxonomy): Eukaryota > Metazoa > Chordata > Actinopteri > Siluriformes > Clariidae > Clarias > Clarias gariepinus. The sequence goes on along the minus strand of NC_071109.1, from coordinate 2,766,824 downwards.
GTTTAATTGCTGAGTGACATGGTTAGTTTTGGGGGGGAAAAGGCGTTTTTTTTTTTGAGAGAAGAGAAGATTGTCGGGCCATGATAGCAAGAAAGCAGGACTCATTATCTGCTCATTCAGTTTACACAATCGATTCCTGGGAATAGGAAAGAATTTCAGCTCTGTAATGCGACAGGACTTGACAGGAAGGAACTGTTGTAAGTGTTACACAAATAGAGAGATGGCGTGCGGGTCTGATAATGAGTTTGATGTCTAATTAGCAGGAAAAACAAACAGTAAACAAAAGTATGGAGGGTTCACAGGTTGTGATATTACGTGTTACTGGTGGAATAACTGGCAATTAGAGACAGGTACGGGGTTGTTGCAGCACATCGGCATCGACTTATAATTAAAAATAAAACCTTAAAAGAAGTAAAATGTTAAATGTGTTGGGGAAGTTCATTAAGGATTACGATCTGTCTTAGCGATATATTTTATAACACTCGGCGTTTGCTTAAGGAAAATAATGAACTAGGGAGTTAAGTGGAGGTTCTGTTACCCTGAAACTGATTATTTTCCCAAAACCCAACGTGTCAAAGTGTTAAATTCTTCTTATATCTCAGTATATTTTAATTGATTACTTTTTTTTCTATTTCTTTAAATCATATCATATTAATTAATATGTTCTGAAATGGCTATGAAACTGCTATCATGTTATCGTAGCTGTAAACCATCATTCCATCACTATTCCATCGTCTCTCTTTTCCCCTCACTCTTTTTTAAAAAAGAAATAGAAAAACTACCAAGACTAAACTAGAGAAAAGATTACAGCTTTCCCTCGGAGTATTACACATTATTGGCACTGGCGACTCCTTCTATTTACGTGCTGTTGTGCTGAATATCAGCACGACTGTGATGCGTTCACATTCTATATTACAGCCATGCTGATATTCAGTACAACAGCCACCTTTGAGTGTAATATTGATTTTATTCAACAGTTCCACAAGCATCATTTATTATCAACAGATTCTTATTTTCATTTACACTTTATTTGTTTCTTTATTTAACCAGCTATTTTGACTGACGGAAATAACTTATCGTGACTGGCGGAGGTCATGACCGTTAGTTAGCAAGCGACAGTTTAGTGTAATTAACAGGTGGTGAGGGTAGTGTTAAACTCCTGGCCAAAAGGTGAGGAGAATAAACCATGGAGGTGGTGGACAGTCCTGAGAAACTCGCCAGATTTATTTATTTTTACTTATTCCACTTTAGAATATCAGCTCCGTTAACTTCAGGGTTCTGGCATTGAATTCCAAATAGTGTTAAATGGAAAGTGCACTATGTAGGGTGTACAGTCCCTTGTTCCACACACCAAGTAGTGATACCTGGGACACGCCCAGTCATACTGTACATATAGTTTAAAATCCCAGTGATGTTACGCTCAATTATCAGCACTCGAGGAACTCCACTCGTACAATCAGGTTATTTGATCGGAAACCAACGGTTGTATAATGCTACATAAACACCTTCTTACAGAAACCTTCACCATATCGATTGCTTAGGAGCGTCCGTCAAAACTGATCAACACCTTCTGGGAAAAAGATCAACACATAATGCTGGTCCCTTTCCATTCGCTGATGGTCCAGGCGTCAGAGGTGATGGAGAGGGGTAATAGTATATAGTGATTAAGGGGGTGTGGTTAAGAGGTGAGGCAAATCAGGAAGTAAGAAAACAGAACGGAATATCATCGTTTAAGTCTTAACTGCTTGCAGCTTAAAAATCTTTAAGATGTTCAATCGAATAAAGAACACTGTTTTGTTTCACGCCATCGATTTGAGGTTTAGCTCAAAACAGACCCGAACAAAGAACAATATCTGGAGCAGGTGGTTATGGAACAGGACTCGGCAACATCACAGGAGCAAAAACGCACACCAGCGCGATTAGCAAAATGGAGACGATGTTCTTGATACTTGTCAAATTTCTGCCAGCGATGGCAGCAAAGACAATTTCAGAGAGCTCTTAAGTGTCTCGTCAAAGATCCATTTGAATCAATTAAAGTAAATTAAAGGACTTTTCAGCAGACTCGTTGAATTATTTATTGCGTTTAATGAGCCCCACAGAATTAAACATAAGTCGAGTCCTTCATTATGAATAATAAGTGATTAAAAGAGGCCATTTCATTAGAGGTACTGCCACTGAAACTTGGCATTCACTTTTTTTTTCTTTTTTTTTTTTAGACAAGGGCTTGAATATTCAGGGGAAATGATCAGTTTAATACACAGTGATCTGACTCAAAGCCCTGGAGGCAAGTGATGGAAAACAAGGCTGCATCGCAATGAGATTTTTTCCGTCTCAAAACTGGGGGAAATATAATCATGAATCAATAAACTAATTTCTCTGGAAAATGTTGTTTTTTTTTTCACTCAAGGCACTTATGTATGATTTTGTGAATACACGAGCATGTGGTGAAACTGTCATTTGCAAAACATTCATTTTTAGTAATTGGCTTTTAATGGCGTCACGAACATCTGTGTGTCTGTGTGTGAGAGAGAAAGAGAGATCATTTAAGAACAGTATATAAAGGCTCAACTCTTGTGTGAATAGAAAAAAGATTATAAGAGACAGCGTTCTTTCTTCAATCCCTAAAACACTCTAAACCCTCGCCTGGACCGAAAAACAGAAAGTAAAGGATGAAGAAATGGAGAGTTGCGTCGATTCCCGAAGCCCTCGTGAGAAATGCCCTCTTATTTATATCCAAAGCAGCGCGGTCTCGAATATACGGCGTCTTTTGGTAAATATACAACACTCAATCACACGTCGCTGTAATGTGACAGCTCGCTCCAGCAAGACTGCACTTTATGAATTATTGTTTAGGAAGCTTTAGAGCTCACTCTGCAGAGGTGTAAATAAAATGAAAATATGGAGAGGGCGATAGAGTGTGCTTCATTAGCTGCCCAGTCATGTACTGCAAAAAAAAAGTTATAGGACTGGAACTAATACTGTGCTTGTAATGCGGTTTAAATGGAAAAAAATATGAAAGAAGTAAATATTATTCTTCTAGGAATGCTGTTAATCTTACTACGTGATATAACGCACGTCCTGATACTTCATGGATTGAAAAACGTACAATTTACAATTCCTTTAATGCGATATAAAATAGTGAGGAGGTAAAACAAAGGACCTTCTACTGGTGCACAGGACACGCCCCTACTGCTTATTTACTGGTGCACATGACACGCCCCTACTGCTTATTTACTGGTGCACATGACACGCCCCTACTGCTTATTTACTGGTGCACATGACACGCCCCTACTGCTTATTTACTGGTGAACATGACACGCCCCTACTGCTTATTTACTGGTGCACATGACACGCCCCTACTGCTTATTTACTGGTGCACATGACACGCCCCTACTGCTTATTTACTGGTGCACATGACACGCCCCTACTGCTTATTTACTGGTGCACATGACACGCCCCTACTGCTTATTTACTGGTGCACATGACACGCCCCTACTCCTTATTTACTGGTGCACAGGACACGCCCCTACTGCTTATTTACTGGTGCACAGGACACGCCCCTACTGCTTATTTACTGGTGCACAGGACACGCCCCTATTGTTTATTTACTGGTGCACATGACACACCCTTACTGCTTATTCACAGATTCTCAGGACACGCCCCTACTCCTTATTTACTGGTGCACATGACACGCCCCTACTCCTTATTTACTGGTGCACAGGACACGCCCCTACTCCTTATTTACTGGTGCACATGACACGCCCCTACTGCTTATTTACTGGTGCACATGACACGCCCCTACTGCTTATTTATTAGTGCACAGGACACGCCCCTACTCCTTATTTACTGGTGCACATGACACGCCCCTACTGCTTATTTACTGGTGCACAGGAAACGCCCCTTTTCCTTATTTACAAGTGCACAGGACACACTAACTTATTTACTAAGACTGACAGGAACAGATATCAGAAATGGCTGTGTTCTTTTTTCAAACACACACACATAGAAAAGCATGAGTGTGATTGATGATTCTGCATTAGACATCACTATCAGGAGACTCTTTCACTCAATCCAATAAAAAAGCACATTTTGTTTGGAATACACTCATCTTCACTAAGATCTTGTACAGGAAGGGAACAGGAAAGAGTGCACTTTTTGTCCAGCTATGATTGAAACGGAGCCAACTCTGCTAAAGAAAGTCAACTAACAAGCAATGAGAAGACGACTTTATGCAGTTTGGTTTGAAGTCAGTACACATTATTAAAGTTAAAAATCATCTCATAGACTGCAAACATTGTCCAAAAATTTTGCATTACATAAACGCATTGCATTCTTGGACTTTGAGTCCAATGTTTTCCCTTCTGGCTGCTTCCCTACTGCGACAGTGCTGGATTTCTCATTCATATGATGTTGACGAACCTGACTACTTAGGTTCTTCTGTAATCTCACAATATTTATTATCATCCAGAGTTGCATAAAATTTTGCCTAAGATCTTGTATTGATGATCAGGGATTTGAATTACAAAATGAATTCTCGAGCACATTCATGAAACTTTCAGCAGAGTTAAGTTCATCGCCTTGTGCAAAGCTTCATTCGCTTCACACCTTCCCCTTGAATAGGTTCAACCAGGACGCATCAGGTCACTGACCTTTCTCCATCACTCCAAAGTCCAACCTTTATGCTCCCTAGCAAACTAAAGCCTTTTCTTCTGATGAATCTCACTAACAAGTGGTTTTATTATGGACACACATCTGTTTAGTCCTAATCCTGTGAGATCTCATCACATTGTGATGCATGTGGTGACTGGGGACGGTTCCACTTTACCACGAATACGGTCTTGCTCTCGGCTGATGCAGACAGCTGTTCTCTGAGGACTCGTGAAGGCAGTTGCTCGATAGTTCAGGACTGGAGATTCCTACAGTCTACCTGAGCCTCCAATAATGAATTGGACTCCATATGAACTTAAACACATCTTCTGTTATACTGAACTTGCAGCCTCCTAACACACTGTATGACTGCAGATCAATCCCTGCTATTCGTTATCACCCAGATGAGGATGGGTTCCCTGTTGAGTCTGGTTCCTCTCAAGGTTTCTTCCTCTTGCCATCTCAGGGAGGTTGCTCCTTTTCTCTGATTTCTACTGGACATTTTTTACAATGCAAACAATTCAAATGCAAATTTTATAAGCTAGATTGTGTAAGTACTTTAGCTAGCACTGCAACAGCCCTTCTCACTGAAATAAAAAATACAGCATAAAATGATTTAACTTTCAGTATAGGATAATCACATAAACACATCTGGTTGCTCGAGTGATGATTTGAAAGGCAGTAAGAGTCTGTTTAGATAATTCTTTTTCTATCTCTCTCTCACACACACACACATACACAAAACAACATGCATGGCCACCATATGCTGAGTCTTGGTTCAGCAGGCACTGTGATTTGACTGATCGCAGGAGAGAGGAGCTCTAATTGGGTTTTTTCGTAACCAGATGCACAATAAATCCTGTGCAGAGTGAGACGATCATCAGGGACTCAGAGGACCGGAGCCAGGAAACAAAAAAAACAAAAAAATAAAACATGCAGCACTTGCACACACGCTGCACACGCTGCACACGCTTCACACGCTGCACATGCTGAACACGCTGCGGCTGCAACGCTAATAAAAGGTCAAGCTAAGTGTTGGAGAAAAGGTGTACGAGTTGTGCATTTCTAACGTGGCACTGTCAGGTTTATTGGCAGTTGGGCTCTCCAGAGGAAACGTGATCGGGCTTGCGAATATTGAAAGGCTTTGCTTTATCATTCGGCTTCCTTGTGAATATGTTGGCTCGGCTTGAGTTTAATGGCATGCGTAATGGACTACCTGGCTCAGATCTTCTGTTCAGCCGGGAGAGCGAGAGCGTGCTTCTTTGCGGATGGCTTTCTTTAGGGGTCTCTTTTTCCATGATCATGGTGCCATTACATTTACAAATATGTCTGGAAAATAAAGCTAAAAGTTAATTTAATGAGACACAACAGTCTATGAATTCATGTTTCAGATAAAGGACATAAAATATTAATAAAACATCTCATATATTAGCAAAATTTGTGTGTGTGTGCCCTGCAATAGATTGGCACCCTGTCCACCCTGTCCAGGGTGTACCCTAACTTGTTCCCTAAGGGACACGCCCCAGCCCCCCTGACCCTGTCTGAGATAAGTGGTATAGAAGATGAATCAATGAAAAAGATGAATGAATTATCTCGTTTAAGAACAGAATGACTCTGCAAAGGTATCACTAATTAATTAAATTCATGTTTGTAGATTAATCCTAAAAGGCATTGCAATCATGGATTCACCTTTTAGCTGTAAAGATCTTTATTCGCCTTTTACTTACAGGGCACAAAAGGCCAATCAATGCATTTTCCTAGAAAGAAAAATCAAATCAGATCAACATAAAATGTTTCCACAATCCTGAAATAAATAAATGGTTTCCAATGGAAGGGCAGCTTTATTTGTAAAAGCTTTGCAGCGACGATGTATGTTTTTGTATGTTTTTATATTTCTGTAGAAACGTCGTGAAAGCACAGAGTCTCCTGCAGTTAAATTCGTGCAGACAGAGCTAAATTAATCCCCGGGTATAAAAATTACCCAGTGTCCACCCTGAATGAAGTCCTGTAAGACTCTCATGTTCTCACGCAGAAGCTGAAAGCGGGCTTCCCTTCCAAAAAAAGTGACTTAGTACTTCAGCAAGTGTAAATAAGTCCTCCATCGACTGCTAAGACTGCTATTTGTGCAGCCAGCGTCTGAGCAAAGATCAAGCGCTTCACTCTTCCACTGAAAAAAAAGGAGCTTAATTACAGTTGCACTCATATGCAATTCCCGTGTGACTCTATTCGCCATGCCCTTTATTGAAGACACGATGGGAAAAAAAAGGGAAACTTCTGGCACTTTTGTCTTTTTGCCAACAAACTGCACACCTTCCCACATGCATAACTAATAGATCAAGAAAAGAGAGGGAGGTGAGGTGCTGAAGAATTAACAAAGAGAGAGAAGAACGGGCAAAACAAATTCCATCTGTCCAAATTTACATGAGCTTTGCCACCGGCTGTGGAGGAGGTGCCTTTCCCAACTCCAAAAAAAGGTCAAACTTCCAGAAAGTTCTGCTCATGCTGAGAAATTGTCACAAAAATGTTTAATTATTTAATTTTTTTTATTTTTATTTATGCATTTTTTTTTATATGTAGTGTTGAGGATGGGTTCGGAATATACAATCAGGGAGGAAATAACGTGTAATTCAGCGCTCCAACAGAATGCAAAACAGAGCAGAGACAGCGAAACAAAACCCGAAACTAATTTCGGACGTCAAACCCACCAGCTGCCTGCAGCACAGCGCGTACTGATAGAGGTTAAAGTTCAAGTTGAGCCTCTGAGCGCAAGCTTTGTTCTCTTTCCTCTTCTCTCTGACAGATCGGACTTGTGTTTAGGTCATGAAAGAAAAAAATTAAATAAAACTTCTAAGAAAATTTACATTTACATTTGAACGATGACCTCAAAGCCCTTGGTCTTGCTGGTTTGTGCTTTCACGTTTACTTTAGTAAACATTATGAAGAGGAGATGTGCTATAAACTGAGCATTTAGCACGGCATACAGTATAAACATTTTACAAATTATGAGATTTAAAATGACAAAAGCTAATCAGTCCTTCATTCTTTATACTGCTTGTCTTGTTCTGGATCGCGAGTGGCCTGGAGCCTCTCCCAGGGGACTGAGGGCATGAGGTGGGGTACACACTCGACCCACTTCCAATCCATCCCGGGGCACACACACTCACCCACACACTACAGGTAAATAAAAAATACAAAATCTAATTGCTTTGTTTTCTTGGACTGTGGGAGGAAACCGGAGTACCCTGAGGAAACTCGCCAAGCACAGGGAGAACGAGCAAACTCCATGCACACAGAGCCAAGGTGGGAATCGAACCCTCAACCTTGGAGGTGCGAGGCCACAGTGCTAACCACTACGCCACAAAAGCTAATCAGAAAATTTGAACAAGAAAAGCAAAAACAGTGGTATTAAAATGGAAAGAGTGTGTTACCTAATGCACGATAAGGACCGCCCCTTTCCGTTTTTCCTGAATGTTAATGTGTTTTTGGATTTGCTGTACTTTTGTTCCATTCATAGTTTGTTGCTGCACTTTTGTCTCATTTGACAGTTTTCTCAGGTAAAACAATCTACTTTACAAAGTCGTTAAGCAGAGATCCAAAGATATCCGCCTTCTGAAACACAACCAACATCCTGGTCGTCCGTGACACCGCAGGTTTCCACCGCGTCCTGCTAATTTCATTTTCACCCCCACACATATTAGAGAGCAACGGCCTGGTTTTGCAGCGGGGAAAATAAAAAAAAATGGACCGACAGCTGGGACCTGCCGGAGTACTGCATTTTTCTCCAAAAACCCATCAAGCGAGACGTGGGCACCTGTCGAGGGAACAAAGAGGACCCCTGTGAGTTTAATCACCTCTAATGCAAGATTATCCAGGTGCCAGAGGACATAATCTCATCCCGAATACATCAGCTGTCAGCGGCTCTGCAGAGCATCGTCGCTCCCTCCCTCTCTCCTGATAAAACATCAGCTCTTAATTGTCGTGGAAGTCGCTTGGCAAGAAAATCGCAGCAGGCACATTTCCACACGGTTTTCATTCGCCAGGCAGGAGGTGTTACCACCTAGGGAACAATTCAAAATAAAAACTTACTCTATTTTGTGGACATTGTAGGCAATTCTGCATTTTTTTATGATGCTTTTTTTCTATATATAGTAAGTGAATATTTTAGGGGTTGTTTCGGACGTAAATAACACATTATGTTCTAAGTAATAAGGTCAAGAAATTTGTTGGACCGACCGTCAAAGGCATTTTTAATACTTAACATACTAGCAAAATGTTTGTGAATAACAGCAGGCTTATTGGAACAGAGGTCAGAAATTTGTTGGACCAACAATGAGGAATTTTCCAATTTGAGTAAAAAATGTTTAAATAGTAAACCAGGAATGTTTAGATCAGAGTACCAGGGACATTTTGTTTCTGAGGTCAGGAAATGCTTTGAACAAAGAAATGTTGGATCTGAGTCACCAGGAAGATTTTAAGATTAAAGTTCTGCTTCTTATTAACCAGGGACCTTTGGATCGGAAGTGGAGGATCGAATTGAATTAGTAAAATAAGTAAATTCTGAAAGCTTGAATCTAATAATCCGGGGTTTTTTTTATCTGAGAAGTAAAACAAGGAATTTTGGGGGTAAAAAGTTAACATGGAGGTTTGTAGATCTGAAGTCTGGGAATTATTGAAAGAACTAGAAAATTTTTAATTTTTGCAAAATTTTGATATCTTTTTTTATGATTTAAAATTATTGGCTCTAACAAATGGGGAATTTGGTGATTTGAGAAACAGAGAACTGTTGGGTCAAGTCACTCCTCCGGTCTGTGTGTGGAGTTCTCCTGGTGCTTGGTGGGTTTCCTCAGGATACTCCAGTTTATTCCCACAGTCCTAGTAGGCATAGTATGTGTCATAGTGTATAGTGTCCTCTGATGGATTCCGGTTGTACCCCGTCCTGTGCCATAAGTTCTCTAGGATAGGCCCCTCAACCCCACACCGGATATGAGGGATGGAACAAGTACACATTTCCTTCTAATGTTTATCCACCTTCTGTCCAGAATAAGATCAATATTGTATTTCAAACAGTCCGAGCCATTGCAGCTTAGCTGTTACAGATCTGCGCTAGTGAGAAAAAGATTATGAGATGAAATGCCAAAGAACCATTGGCTCCTTCAAAAACCAATTCAGTCCTGCTTCACTTATGGATAAAAGCATCTGCCAAATGAATAAATATGAGTTCGTTTATGAGGTCTTTTCTTGGATTTAACTGCTTAGTTGTCTGCAAATCATCTATCATCTGAGTCCAATCCTGATGTAAGACACACTGCGGTTCTTTTTGATTTACTGATTCAATGCAGAAATAATAAAATGTAAATAAATCACTTTGCAATTCTTGTGTTTACTTTAGACAACTTTAATCATGCTGCAGCACTGCATTTATTCTACACCTCCTTCAATCTTTAACCGAGTTATTATTATTATTATTATTATTATTATTATTATTATTATTATTATTATTATTATTATACTCACTCATGACCATAATCTTCCTAACCCTTTATAAATGCACATTGCATCAGCGTGACATCACCATCCTTCTTTTTTTTCTCTCTTTCATTCTCTGCCTCAATATATATTCATGCCTGTTCTCCAATCTTTTTCCTGCTCTTTTGCCCTTTTTCTCTCCATCCTTCGGAACAAAGGGTTTCGTCTCATTAGGAGAAGACGGCAGACAGGAGAGAGGTTTCAAGCCTTTTACTCTTTATCCCAGGGACTTGAGCTGGATAAATCAAAGTGCCATGCTTCAGAAGTAACTGCCATCTTTAAACTGTTTTGTTAGGCGGTTTTTAAAAAGAGAGGACGTGCAAAAACAAGACAAATTGGGGAAAAAAATAGGAAGAGAAAAGGAAGTAATCAAGGGTGGGAAAATTCTTTTAAATTTAGTCTTTATTTAAAGATCTAGAGATTTAGGGCTAAGGATCATTCTGAGATGCTAATATTCCCAGTTGTAACATGTACATATCAATAGCTAATGAGTAAAACACACCATGTTATGGTGTTATAGAGAAAAAATCATCAGTAGCATTGTGTGATGAAGCATGCCCTTTCCCACACTAAAGTTGATTCATTTTCCGTTAAAGCATGACTCAAAGTGGTTCATTCTCTTAAAAACCTTCCAAAGAATACCATGTTGTTGTTTTTACCCCTTTATTATTATTATAGTTATTGTCGTGGAATGTCTTCAAATCAATCTGATATCAGTTTTCACTTCGTTATACTGTATCTGCTTTAAAGTGTTGTCTCTTCATCGAGTTTATCATTATTTAAAAAAAATGATAATAAACATTTTGTGATGTTCCCATGCTCTGTCTACTAAATGCTTGCACTGGAGACTCCTTCCTTAAATATTTGTTAAATTTGTAGGTTTGTTACCATAGAAACAGGTGAATATACTGTGGAAGGTTCTAATACATTCTGACTGACGGAAACCCGTATTTCAGCAGCACTGTGGTATAATTTAGAAAAATCTCGATAAGCTGGTTGTAAGAGTTTACATCTGAATATTGAGATATCTCAATATTCCCTGAAAGGAAATGTCTAGCAGAGCATGTCAGATTTCAGGAACGTCCTGGATATCAAGTCATTAATTTAATGCACTACCTGGCAGTCTAAACGGCTCAGCGTCAGCGATCAGCAGTGATTACAGCAAGCATGTTACTAAAAAGGGCAGGTTAGGATTGGCATTCTGTCTTGCGGGAAAGCATTGGCCTCGACTGGAACCCGCTGTATAATAGATGAGCAAGGGTATGTCAGTCACTGGCGACTTCTCTTCCCCTCTATCACTCCTTCACCATTACCCCCCACCCGCCGCCCCACACACACACACACACACACACACACACACACACACAAGTCTCCAGCTGTAATGAAATATTCAGTGAGTCAAGAGAGCCAGAGAGCCAGTAGATTCAATTATGTGTACTTAACCACCTGTTTATTCGGGAGGGACACGATTATACACAGCGGCCGTCCGAAGTCTATTAGTGTTCCCTCGACTCGTGGTCAACTTTCAATCAAAACTGATTCAGTAAAACAGGATGACGTGAGTGTAATGGAATATTCAAATCTAACAGACGACACGAGATAAGATAATATCAGGCTGAGAATTTAACGCTAAGAATAAAAGACCAACAAAGTATGTTGTTATTAGGATGTAATCACGACTCCCTGGAGTTACGATTATCACTCAGTCACTCATCGTCTATACGGCTTTATCCTGTATTCAGGGTCGCGTGGGGCCTGGAGCCTATCCCAGAAGACTTAGGGCATGAGGCGGGGTACACCCTGGACAGGGGGCCAATCCATCGCAGGGCACACACACACACACTAAGGGCAATTTAGGAACCTAATCTGCATGTCTTTGGACTGTGGGAGGAAACCGGAGTACTAGGAGGAAACCCACCAAGCACTGGGGGGAACATGCACACAGAGACGGGAATCGAACCTGGACAGGAACCGAACCCGGTTAGACAGTGCTAAGCACTACACCACTGTGCCGCCCCAGTTACGATTATATGTTAATGAAAAGTTTTAAGCTTTGTTATAAAACATTAATTTGGCAACAATTTGATAATCTTTTTCCCTTTAAATTTACATATTATTTATTATTATTGTGGGTAAGGTATGATAAGGTAAAGGTTCCTCCACATGCCATGAGGCACCTCACCGACAGATACAGATACTCCCTTTCCTGGAGATACAGTATCGATTGTTTTAGTGGCATTGTTTTAGTTTGTTACAGGGTTGGGATGCCAGCTTGACGTAAAATTATATTTCTGAGCAGTTGAGGGTGAAGGATGATCGAGAAGAAGCTCTGTGTCAGTGGGGCACAAATCGGATTCGGATTATTGTTGTGGAATGTCCGCAAAAAAACAAGCTAACTCTTTTTTATCACTTGCCTTACAGCAGCTATAAACTGATAAAGACTTGTTCCAAACATGGTAATTAAAAATAAGAACTTTTGAGCATTTTATATGCTGTGGATGATTTCTTTCTAAAACTATCGGAATGAATGCATTAATACAGTGGTTCTCAAAATGTGGGGCGCGCCCCACTAGTGGGGAATACAGGCATGACAGGTGGGGCGCAATGAACGGGAGGGAATTAGTGTAAAATAATAGGAAAGTACCTATTCTAATTTATGCTTTTGTTTATTGACAATAAAGATCGGACACTCGAAACTAAACAATCACACGCAATGAAATGGATCATTAATACAAAAAAACTTAAGATAATATCAGAGACAAAGTGGAACCATAGTGCAACAATAACGGTTTAACGTCGGCATAACGTCGTCGAGGAACAATATATAAGGAAACATTCGGTATTATATATGTAATTTCATTTATTCCAATGTGTATGCTGATGTTTCTGTATTTTTGTTAAAAATTACTATTTTATCAAGCAGTACTAGTCTGGCATTTCTAGTTTCCAGTGTGGCAACAAAGTTACTTTTTGATCCTTCAGGCGCTGAACAGAAGGAAAGATCAATATCGTTTTACGCTTTTTGTTGGTGTGCGGCATTTTGCGATGATCCCTAAATCATTTGTTGCGCCGTAGAGAATAATGGTGTTTATGCTTTTAAACATGTATAATTTAAGGCGGATGTAGCTTAAAGACAATGTAGAGAGGATATATATATATATATATATATATATATATATATATGTGTGTATCTTATTTGCGGGTTTATTTACGCAGCTATTGAATTCGGAGATGCGAATATTAAACTAACATTACCGCGGACACAAACAGGTGTTATGCGCTAAAATGCCCCCCTGCCACGGATTGCCCCCCTACATAATCTCTATCAAATATTATTTTAGGACATGCATTCAAAGGTTTATTATTATCGAATATATTATTACTATTATAATTAACCCTAGGCACGTGACACTCGTCGAGACGATTAATACGAATTCCCCAGAAATGATTATTTTATGGCACATTAATTTTGCTGCGGTTTGTCAATGTACAAATAAATTATTTATCACAAATTACACTAAATTAATATTGTTTGTGGTGAAAAATTACAGGAAACGATTTTTATTACAAAATAAGCAATATAAAAATATACATGTTGTATATGAAAAAAATATATAATTTATATATTTTTTCTCCTATACATTTTTTTGAAGATTGCTTACTTTATAATTAAATTCATTTGTTATAATTTGTAATTTGTTAACCATAAACCTATGAATTTATGTTCTAATATATTATTTGAAAGAGATTATGTGTGTGAGTCCATGGCGGGTGGGGGGGGGGGGTGGGGGGGAGTCTTGGGGGGACATTTTAGACCATAACACAGTAGTGTTCTGTAGTGGGCATAATAAAATCAATGGATACATTTGTTACATGGACCACAAAAAAGCAGGCGTTTCAGCACTATTAGCCTAATCAACCAAAAATCCAGCCGAAAGGAAAACATGATAAAGCCTACTGTATGTTGCTCTTGGATTCATGGTGGGGGCAGAGGAGAGACCCATGTGTGTTTTGTGTCTTAAACCGCTGGCAGCAGACAGCATGAAACAAAGTAGGAAGACACTTATCGACACACCCCAGTCACGTTAATAAGCCACTCGACTTCTTTGAAAGAAAGCTCTAGATAAGTGACAAAGTAAGCCTGTTATAACAATTGCACAAGTATTTTATCTGTTTTGAACTTGGTGTTATTTATCTTATTGGTTTAGAAATAGATTTTTCAATAAATAGTACACTTGGCCATTTTCGTTATCATTTTGTTGACAAGTGGGGCTTGAAAATTCGCCCACCCCCTTAAGTGGGGAATGACAGAAAATGTTTGAGAACCACTGCATTAATATAAGCGTAAACCTGTGTAAAGCTCTATCTCAAGGGCTGGGGGTTCGAATCTCGCCTCCAGTATGCGTCTGTGGAGGTAAAATGTTCTCTCCGTACTTGGTGTGTTTCTTCTAGGTACTTTTGATGTCCTCTGAAGTGTGTTTGTGTGGCTGAGACGTCTGCCCTGGGTTCCCTAGGACAGTCTCCATGGAATCTTGTCCCTCTCAAAAACCTACACAGATTAAGCAGTATGGCAAATGGATGGATTTTTTTACTGCATTTCTTTTTTTCCTGGGAAAAAAAAAAGGAAAAAGTCAATGCCCTCCTTGCTCCAAATACGGCTGACATGCTCAGTCCCTGATAGCATCTCAACACTACAGTTGTTAAATGTCAGCTAGAGCAGCGAGGACAGGACATCCTGTCAGCGGCAGAGAAAGAAAACTGGATGTGTACTACTTATTGCACTGCTACGCAACCAAATCCACAACAACGCTCGTTTGACATCTGCTGTCACGGCTGTCTGATGAAGGTGTCACCTCGGTGAAAAAGGGACAAAACAAGTCAGGGCAGCTGTAAGTGTGTGCATCCTATGTTAAAGAGAAGAGACAAATAAAAGGGATGATGGGAAGAAAGGGGAGAAAGACCTCGCACCACCACACACCCCATTAAACCACACCTTAAAAACTTCAAGTAACTCTCGTTCATCTTCTCATTCCCAACGTCAAACTCGCCTTCCATCCCAGTCCAAACCTACCTTCCATAAAGCGTCTTTTCCTCATTTTGTAAAATCCCATCAATATATTCTGACTGAGGGCCTGCACTCCCTGAAGTGGGCCGCCGTCGGGCTTCCGTGCTCGCCGCTTTAATTGTGATTTACACCATTGCTCTGTGCAAATTGTATCGTCTGAAGCGGCTGAGCCCTTAAGCCACGTCGATTATATTCCCAGAGCTCCGGCTGCCAGTTTCGAATTCTGTTTACCTGCCTGCCTGATTAGCAGCCACTAAGATCTGGAGGAAAAAATGAAAGCAAAAAAAAATAATCAATTTCCTTGTGGCTTCATTTTTAGTTTTCCAACCTGTCTCATTTTACCTTGTATGTTTGTGTGATTTATTATAGATGCCTTAAAAAGTTTTTCCAAGCTGCAGTCCCTCTGTGCTCATCATCCTGTCAGTCACATCATGGAGCTCTGATTGACCCGTCTGTCTCACCTCATTTCTCTCCAGACTCATGCTAAATCAGTCCTGTGGAGTCATGAAGCTAATATTGCCCATTGTCTCTCTCCAGATGAATTAATGTGGTTCTACCCGGATGATTTTATCATTCGTCTCCCAAATGTAATTTCTGAGCGGATCGATCTTTATTTGTGAGGTTCACTTATCGATGAAAGCTCAGGTTTAATAAGCTCTCAATCACATCATGACATATGGTCATTAAGGATATGATACGGTATGATTTGAGATCTCGTCAGCACGTGTCAGTCAGAAGAACAGGCATGTGACAGCAAGCTGATTTGCCTGGACTTGAATAATTAGGCTTAAATTGATTCGATCATTTCACATACATATCTGTCAGTCTAACAACACTGAAATGAAATGAGCTCGGAGCCAAAGGATTGTGATGCAGAGAGAATACAGAATCATGACTGGAACAGCATCTGTGTAGGATTATTGCTCTGGACGCAATGATACAAACCTCTAAGATTTTATAGCTAGATTGCCGAACCTCTGATACTCAGGGTTTCTAACAACCAATCACTAACTGCCATTGTTCTTAGTAATCAATCACAGGGACCGATATTGTCCTCAACGACTTATTAGTGCCACCATAGATTACATTAACCAATCATGGGTCATTATTGCTCTCAATAACCAACCAGTGACCTATATTGTACTTAGTGACCGATCCCTAATTACTATTGTTCTTATTAACCAATTATTGATCATCATTGATTGTTTTTACTTACCCATTGCAGATCATTATTGCTCTCACTAACCAATCAGTCATCACTGTTTCTTTTAATAACCAATCAGTATCACTATTGTTTTGTTTTTAATCAACCATTCACACCTTGCTCTTAATAACCAGTTAATGATAAATCGCTGATTACCTGGTCTCACTGATCTCTCTTCTCCTCAACAACAACAACGACTTATCACTGATTTGAATTTGCTCCCAATTACGAATCTCTGATCCCTTATTTTGTTACTGACCTTTCAGAGATCACAACAATTTCCATTTTCTCGGGATTGTGTGCATGCAGTTTGTGTGCATGTTCTCCTCGTGCTTGTTGGGTTTCCTCCAGGTGCTTCGGTTTCTTCCAACAGTCCAAAAACATGCAGATTAACCTAATTGGCGGCCCAAGACTGCCTGTAATGTGTGTGTGTGTGTGTGTGTGTGTAACTGACTGTTCCACCATGCTTGTAATTGCTATGCTTGTTGGTTCTGAGGTTCAGTATAGTTGAGATTTGAGGTTGGTGGATTGAGTAGCTGACCATCTCACACTTACCTGTTCTCTCTTAAGTTTGGAATTTCTTTTATCCTCTTCCTATACTGCTTGTAGACTAATCAGCTCTCTCCCTCTCTCTCTCTCTTTGTCTCCTGCTTTCGATCGGAGGTCCCACTATGATCGTAAAATGAGAATAAATAGAATGTTAATCACTATAGGTCTCCACGGTCACAATGTAGTTGGACTACAGAGGTTCCTAAATAAATGGATGGATTTACAATTATAAAAGCAAGACATTTCATTTATAACCTTCATCTCTGTTTGTGTCCCGCCTCCTCACTAGCATTCCTGCATTTTGCTTCATTTTGTCTGCATTCTTCTTTTTTTCTTTCCGCATATGGGTGCAGAAAATCTGTACTTTCTTTCCTTTTCTGGCCAAACACTTTTTTTTTTCCTGATAAAGCTTTACTTATTTAATATATAAATCATTTAGATCATTTTGATATGCAAACAATTATGACAATCCAATAAATATGTATGGAAACTTCTTGACTTTTTAGAGCATGCATGATAACATTCAAGTTTCTCCTGATAAGATTCATCAACACCATGTGTCTGCTGGAGTCTCACACATGCTGGCCCTCACCAAAGCTGAACTGCATGCTGGGAAAGCTGACTCTGTGGCACAGATCCATGATAGAGGCTTCATTAACTCTCCAAAAAGAGGAAAAAAAAAAAAAAAAAAAGGCCTGGATAGACGTTTCAGTAAGCATGGATGGTCTGCGTCTTTTCCTCTCTCCCTCCTCCTGTGTTTGCTCTCTGCTTTGTCACTCGCAGTCGTTTTTGTTACATCTTTTCCTCCATGCCTTTCTTCTCTCCATCTGTTCTTCATCGCGGTCGCCATTCCAACACTTCCTTCCCACGGTGGCGACATTCCAGGTATTTATCCCTGAGTGTCTCTTGCTTCAGTTTAACGGTTTGTTTACCCGCTCCACCGTGTCCAGTGAGTTTGGTGGTTTATTAATTTTACAATTTTTTTTTTTTGTTGTTTGTTTGTTTGTTTTTTTAAACCACAGAGTCCACGGTGACCAGCACCGCGTTCGCTCGCTCACACTCCAACATACTCCCAAGACCTTCATATTACGAGACACGGCAAGGTCTGGTTGTCCATCTGTGCACTCTGCTCTAAACACACACATTCACAGACACATGCATACACACCCTGGCAAGCAGTAAAATGGGACCCGAGCTGCTGACACACCCTGTAAACACTCCTTATTACTCCCACTGGAGATTTAGTCATGGCAAGCACAAAAAGCTAACAACAGAAGGCTGTCCATTACAGGCTGTTTCTCTACATAATTTCTTTCTTAATTACAGCTCTGAGTCGGTTCTGTTTCATTCAGACTGGGTCGATCGTATTGTTAGGCCAAATAGGCAAAATGAAGTTTACGTACGGAGATAAAGACTTAATCTGAAAAAACAGTTATGCTTTAGAAAGCAGAGCACAGAATTGTTCTCAGGTTTTCTGGCTTGTCAGTGTAAACCTTTAAAAAAAAGAAAAAAAAAACACAAATATAATTGATTTAAAATAATAATATTATTATTAATAATAATAATAATAATAATAATTAATATTTGTTCTCAAAAAATGTGAGAATTTTTTTTCCTCCTGTTTTTTTTTTTTTTTTTTGCTAATTTATTGTTTTTCTTACGATGTGGGCGTGGCTGGACAGAATTTAAAGAATTTTCTGCAGAACTTAAATCTCTGCCTGAAATTTAATCTGCACCATCAGTGAATCTAAATGTTGAGTAAAAGCGATGTTCTGAACAGTTATGTGTCTGATCTAATAATCTACTTTAAAATAATCTACAAATCTACATCTGTCTCAATGTAAACAAACACCTGCACCAATAGATATTAATTAGAAAAGCTAGATCTGGAACAGAGTTTTTTTCCTGTCGTAATCTTCCAATTTCCTAACCTTGTCTGGGACCGGCACTGGAGCATCGGGTTAAGAGTCTAGCCCAAGGACCGACCCAGCTGTGATGGTGCTCGAACCTCCATCCCTTTAATCAGCAACCCAGCGTCTCGATTGCCCGGGCTGCTCACCGCCCCATGGCACAACAATGTACAAACTTTAATAATGTCGGCTGACTCCATGGCTACAGTTCACACCTGCTTGGTTTTCTAAATGACTCCTGTTTGGAAATTCATTTTTGTATTATGCAAATTCCAAACAAACAAACAAACAAATACAACCTCCAAGAAAAATCAAGTCCCTTCGGCACAGTGAACGCGGCGTGCAAGCCATCTCTGGTGTAATGAAGTGCTTTGTGTTATCAATTACAATGGAGCTGAAAAAGCATATGATTTCCTAGCTGATTGCTTGCTCTTCTCATCAGTTGAGCCGAAACTCCGCCGTAATTACACCTGTGGATGTGAGCTCAGACTAATTGGCCACTGAATTGTATGCGCCGTTTCATTTCCTCCCGAAAAGCCACTAAAGCTGGCAAATGGCTCGCGTTCTGAATCCCAAATGGAATGGGATCACGTCGCTGATGTCTCCGCTCGGCCTTTTGGTCCCTCTCATTGACATAGACAATCTTGTTTACAAGGAATAAATGGCAAATGAGTCAACAAATGTGAGTGTGAGGGCGAGAAAAAAAAAGACACTGTCTAATGCGGATGCCGAGCAATCGCTGTAGAACTAATTTCAAACATGTCAAGCTTGAAATTACTACACAGACTCTGCCAGGAAATATGGATGTTTGTTTACGACCCATTCAGAAGGGAATCGGGGATTTAGAGAGTAAATACAGAGTTAGCAATGAGGCATGTTAATTAGAAGTACACACTGAATGCCTTTGCAGAGGTCAAAAAAAAAAAAAAAAAAAAAAAAGCTTGTGGTAAAAAAATTAATAAATAAATAAAATCACTCCGGCCTACCAGCTTTGAACTGTTTCTAATTTGTGTTTGTAGCAAAGGCACAACTGTTAATATTATTTCCTCTGTGGTTCCTGAAACGAGATTTGGTTTCCCCGTTCCCAGCTCGAACATATCGAGCCGCAGTCTGATGAGGTGGAACAACAAGGCCAGTGGATTGTGGTTAAAGGGAAAAGAAAGAAATTAGTTTATGAAAGTAATAAAGGACGTAATATGTTAGCAAAAGCCCAAGGATATGCTGTGGGCTCCAAATATTTGAAGTCTACTACCATGAACTGTTTTTAATTTCATGATCAATTATCAAAAAACGAATAATTCTTTTTTTTCAGTGAAGAATACATTATTTAAGACTGGAAAAAAATCCAATTTTATGTGCAAGGCAAATCTAGAATGTCTGATTCACACAATTGCACCTCGGGAAGAAAATGTCATGTTGGACTTTTAAATACAGTACTTATAAAATTGTTAATCCTGGGGTGTTTGGGGCAAAGTTGTCAATTCAGCACAATTTTTTTTTTTTTTTTTTGCAGTATAAAATATTCACTGAGCTTTACAGATCAGATCTGGGATCAAACAAAACAAACCAAAAATGTGTTTATCTTTTTAAAATATGATTTTATATATTTTTTTAATTACCACTCTAAAATACACTCTAATATTTAGTTTAAGAACCTTTAGCTTTGATTACAGCGCACAAGGTGGAGTCAATTTCATGTGTGAGAATTATTCCTCGTGCTCCCAAAGTCACTTTTTAAAACTGTTAAGTCCTGGAATATGGCATGTATCATCAGAGAAGAAGAGAAACGTCATAGATGTGATAATCTGGTGGTTCAGTACATTTAGGTCGTCAGCTGACTTCAATTTTTTTTTTTTTTTTTACATAACGTTACTACGTCTAGACCTGAGTAACTGATCAACCCCAGATCATAACACTGTCTCCAGAGGCTTGTACAGTGGACACTATGCATGATGGGAGCATCGCTTCATGTCCTTCCCTTCTCACCCTGACACGCCCATCACTCTGGAATAGGATCAGTCTGGACTCATCAGGTCACATGACCTTTTTCCATCACTCCAAAGTCTTTAATCTTTATCCTTCTTTAACATACTGAAGCCTTTTTTTCTGATGAGTCTCACTAACAGGTGGTTTTCTTATGGACACACAGCTGTTTAGTCCCAATCTTGTGAGTTCTCATCATGTGTGTGTGGAAATGCTCTTACTTTCATTACTACAGTATGATTTCTACAACTTCACCTAGTGTTTAAGTGCTCACTTTGGTTCTTCTGTGAAGTTGAATATCCCTCCAGGTTTGTTTTGGACAGTTCTCAACTTTGAGCTTATATGATGATAAATAGATGATAATATGAACGACAGACCTGTAATTAAATCGATCAGCGTGATCTAATCAGCTCTTCTGTGAAAGGCTCTTGCTCTTTTAGCATGTCTTTTCTATGTCAGTAAATGTCATCACTTTTTGTGTGTTCTCAGACTGCTCATACTTTTGCAAAAAATCTGCATGATGAACTAATGAATGTGTTTGATATACTTAGCTAATATTGCTAATAAATCTTTATATTTCAATATGCACGGAATATTTTGTCCAGAGACAAACATGAGCTAACATATTCGCACTTACCGAGGATGCTAGGAAGTATAAGCTTGAAGGGAATTAACTTAGCTTTACATACTTATAGGAAGTGTTATTGTATTTTAAGTTTAAAAGCTGATAAATATACACTCAATATTTCCTAGCTAGGAAGAAGTTAAGCAACTGTTTTACTAAATAACAAGCTAAGTTTGTGTTAATGCTAATGTTGGAAAAAAATTAACTGAGACTTGATGCATTGTTACACCCCTGTAATAAACACAGGCTAGTCTACTAGCAGTTTGCTAACTGGATAAGTAAAGGTGCTAATGGTAAGCATATTATTCTACTTGCGATGTCGAATAGAACACTTTCTAATTGCACATGCATGTCTATTTATGAAGCTTTCTAATGTGTATAAAGATAAAAAGTTACTCCTAATTGGTTTTTTATTATTTCAATGCAGATTTCAAAGGCAAAAAGATAAATAATATTTAATTCACAAGGTGTTTATATTGTGAAAGTTAATATATCAAGGTCCTGCCTCAGAAGGTTGTTTAAAAGGCTCTTAATATTAGCTAATCTGGTCAGATATTCATTTCATTTTCACACCTTTAATTTCACACAAAAAAAAGATTGTGATGTAATTCATGCAATTATCAGTTTTCTCCCACTACGTACAAACGAATTCCTTTATAAATCATTCAGAGTGGTGTTTACACAAGAAGTTCAGTGTTAATTTAAATCCATTTTAGATTTTAGGCATCGTTAATGCAATATGTGATTTAAACCGTTTAATTTATTTCAATTACACATAAATGAAGTAAAACAGTTTACATTAATAACCTGAAAGAAATCCATGAATTAAAATAAAAATAAAACTAGCTAATAAGTACAGGTAAGTGCCAAAAAAAAGTTTGGCAACTCGACCATTTATCGCATGCCATGTTTAGGGGGCGCTCTTTCACTGTTCAGTCACCACTTTGTCATTATCATCTCTCTCTATGTTTTAGAGTGTAGATAAATGTAGATATGCCTTAAGTGGATGACTTCAAAAAAATTCTAACTTTTGAAAACGTAAGAAATAGTATCCAACATTTGCAAATCACCCACAACACACATTCACTATTGTATCATTTATTAAACTGTACACACAAAATTAGTCTCAAACTAACCACAAATTAACGATGTCAACAATTATGATGTAAACAATGATGTAATAATCATGACGTTAATGATGTAAACAATTATCTCTTACATGTTACATGTTTTGCTCTATCCAAATATACCCTATTGCTCTTGGTCAATAAAAACGGCAGACTAAATAACGTTAGCGTCTTGCTCATTAAACATACTGTAGCAGTTCTCCTGCCATCGTGCCTCAGGTTCTTCAGTTATGCAACGTTTTACCAATTCAAAGTTCTTCATTTTCAATTCAAATAGCTGCGATTCTTAGAAATGTGAAGCGAATGGTCATGAGCCAAACCGAGGTTAATGTTCTCTGAGATGTTGAGACGTTTTTCAATTTAATTTCTTTATTCATGTTCTGATGCTGCTCTGAAGCTGAATAGTAAATTGATGCTGTTGAACTCTACATACAGACATGTTTAGATCAGGTCGCTGAAATGTTAAGTATCAGAAACAAAGATCAGAAAGAAGTTACTGAGCTTAGGGCGCAACCTGAGATGGGCGTGGCTTTGATCGTTTGATTCCTTATACTGTAGACATCTTCATTTATCATGTTCATATATAGGTTTTAATTAGAAGCCATTCTGAAAAAAACCTTTAAGGGTTTCTCCTAGAGCAGTGTTCCTTAGCCTTGGGTTAGTTAGAGGGGAGGGTAAGCGTTGCAATGTGTGTAATATGGATACTGGAGCTTGATTTGAGAAATATTGTAGAATGTAATTGCGGCCGGCAGGAAAGACTTCCTGTGGTCTTCTTTGACACAGCAAAGCTGAAGAATTCTCTTACTAAGAGGAAGCGCACCACTGTTTAATCGAAAGGTTGTGCAGGTGGTGTGAGGAGTTCTCCATGTTGTTCCACAGTTTAACACAGCCAACTCCAAACACTCCAGAGGAGTCCACACTAGCCTTTCTGAATAAATAGTTTAGTTTCCCACTGTCGCTGTCTCTAATGTTGCTGCCCCAGCCGATAGCAGCAAAAATAATACACTTCTAACAACAGACAAAAAACATTAAAGGACCTGAGTTTCCCCAACAGGTAGAGTCTGCTTTCCAGAAATAGAGTCTGAAGTAGAGTTCTCCCACACCACCCCACTTCTCTGCTCCCTACACTAGCATCCTGTAGTTGCCTGAATCAATTTCAAAACACTGATCCTTGCCTACTGTATAAAGCTAAAAAGGGCCCAGCACCCACCCAGCCCAAATCACACCACGCACCTCACCACGTTTCCTCCAAACACCAGCACTGCTCAACTGGTTCCACCATCTTTAGAAATGCATCTAGACTGTTTTGTGTTCTGGGTCCTACTGTAGGTGGTGTAATGAACTTTCTCTAGATGTTCATACAGCTGAGTCTCTGGCAATCTTTAAACAACGACCTAAGACCTGCCAATTCCTTAGAGATTTGAGTTTATCATCCCCACCCCCCAAAAACAACCTTTGGTTGGTTTAGTGTAAGGATCTTATTAATGATGGAAACTTTAAAGCACTTTTGTAAATCACTCTGGATAAGAGCATCTGCCAAATGCCTAAATGTAAATGTGAAAGCTTTGTCCCTTTTGTCCCTAGACAGCGTCTGCATTACATTTCCAGTCCAGTCTCTTATTGAAGTAAACACAGAGGTATTTGTAGCACTCAAGCATCCACACCTCACTTCCTAAAAAAGAAATGGTGCAAGGACAAGTCCTGGTCCTCCTGATGTCCAATAGCATGTGTTCTATTATAGCAGTCTTTTTAGGCCAGGAGGTTGTTCTCACACCGATTTCACTCAGCCTTTACATCTCGGAAAACTCGTCCCAGCATGTGGAACTTTAGTGGAACAGACGGCGTGTTCAGGAGACCGAGATGTCTTCGGATGTCGGCATGAACGATTGATCTATAGTAGTTCTCCTGGGCTGCTATTCTCCACTGCTCTCTATGTGAAAATCTGTTTCAGAAAAGAACCCCGCCTTCTTGTCTTCCATCTTTTCATCTTCGCAGTCTTTCAGGTCTCGACGCAGGCTTGTTGTCGGAGATGAAAGCGGAGCAGGAAGCCTTTTTACCCAGACAAGACCTGTCTTTGGTTAAGAGAAAGCTACTCAGAAGCGATGACCCCTGTTGGTAAACAAGCGACGGGGGAAGACAGGCCTGTTAGGTGTGGGCAGTTGTTCTTCTCTCAGTGCTCTCATGGTAAACTCTGATCTGGAGAAAGAAAAAACACAAAGGAGAGAAGAAACGACGACAAGAGAAAATCACCAGTGGGAACATTTTTTCTTTATTTTTTTTTTCTCAGAGAAAAAAAAACAGAACTTGTTTGTTGGATAAATATGACATTCGTGCTCTAACTGTTTTCTTCACCATCTGTGTTTTTTGTCAGGGAAAAGGACAGTGTCCTTGCTGACAGGTAAACTGCAGGTGTGAAGATCCCAAGGGACGATTCCCTAAACGGCATCACACACACACACACACACACACACACACACACACATACGAAGCCCCTGGGATGAGAGCTTATCCTCACTGTTCAATCACGCCTTGCACCGCCACATTGTTTCTTGCCGCTTCCCTGAAGTAATGGGAACGAAGCCCAGGAGACGGAGAGCGTTCGGCCTCAGAGGGCCATCGACTCTTTAAAACACAGACAGTGAGGACAGCCGTGGGAATAATATCCGCTTAAAAGCTGGCAACCACTGACAGAACTCTGCCTCTATCATGCTAATGGCCACCATGCTGATAACACAGTGCATAAATTTCCACTTATGGAATTCAGGCGCACATCCGAAGCAGGCTCCTCAGGTGGCAGCCATGATGTTTCTTTTTTTTTTTCTTCTTGTTCCTTTTCTCCTGTGCTGTTTTTAGCACAGGTAAAAGTGACCGCATGGTACAAAAAGGACAAAGCAAATTCTAAGCAAAATTCTAATTTATAAGGACATAGCCAATTTTAAGTAAAAACTGTTCACCAAGAATATTTGTTTATATGGACGAATGGCAGCATGGGTAGCTAGTGATTACCACTGCCACCTCCTACATTGGAGGTTCAAATCTGTCCTCTGATCTGTGTGTGTGTGGTTTGCATGTTCTCCCTGTGCGTACTTCCTTCACACTTGGAAAAAAGCTCTAACCGCCCCTTGAAAGATGGCCATGATTGGCTAGTGTCACTTTGATTGACGTCA
Organism: Clarias gariepinus; assembly: GCF_024256425.1. Lineage (NCBI taxonomy): Eukaryota > Metazoa > Chordata > Actinopteri > Siluriformes > Clariidae > Clarias > Clarias gariepinus. The sequence goes on along the minus strand of NC_071109.1, from coordinate 2,741,021 downwards.
GAATGCAAGTATACCTCCTATCTCCCCAAGATAACATGGCCTCGCTAGACTCCCAGCTAGAGATGGGTGTTGCATCACCCGGGAATCAAACTCACAATCTTGCGATGTCTTATGTCCGACTACTAACAGGCAAATTTTCAGTATTAAATCCTAACTACATGGTTTATCTTAACTTTCAACTATAAAAAACTTCACTTTCCCTGTAAATTCCGTCCCCCCTTATCACCGCTCCAGATCGTCTCCACGGTAGCCGTGTCGTACACCACTGCACTACAGTTCACAGCCATGGCCTCCGTCCAGCTCCGGAGGTAAACACGTTTGATCTTCTGCATGTTGCGACAGGAAGGAGCTTACCCTGTCCTTCCTGGTTAGGATTCAGTTTCCTCTCGGCGTGTGCCAGCTGGGCTGCAGCCCTGTAATTCCTGACCTTAAACACTGAACCAGGTAAAACAGGTGGCCTGATTGAGGACCAAGAACTTTCCGTATGACCCTTCTTGATTAAATGGAACAGGTGGTCGTTTGTATCATGTATAGGACATTTTGTAGATGTGATTCTTGCAAAAGCTGTATGTGCAATGAATGTATATGTTTATAGTTTATGAAAAGGCATTATAATGAACGGTTTATAGCAATGTTTATAACGTATATATGAATCACAGAATGCATTATGGGTCATGTTTATACAAGGAATAATACATTTTCTAAATAAAATCAAACATTTCGGGGGACTTTTCTATAATAAACTGATGAAATGTTTTTAACATGTCATAATGCATTTGCAAATAATTGCAAATATAAAAAAAAAAAACTGCAAGTAATTGAAAATGCATTACACTTTGTAACCTTCTCTAACATGATGAATTAATGTCTTTGGACTTTGAGAGGAAGCACATGGAGAACATACAGTACAAACTATTATTATATACTAATTTAACACTATTATAGTACTGTAATGGTGAAACAATGTGCCATAAGTGTTATGATGTCTTAGCAATGTTTGATATGCTTGATAAACAATGCTAAAAGATCACATGCCTAATATGAAGAGTGTTCGAGTCAAACCAGGACTTAAGATAAAATCTTCCTAGCACAGAACAGTGAAGAAATTCTAAGTAACAGTAAAACATTCAAACGGTGCAAAAAATGTAAAAGAAGGTCGTACATCGGTGAGTGATGATCTCCAGGCCATTTCCACATGTTTGGGCCATTAAAGGAGTTCCTGGGAGGCTAGTGTTTCAGCACTAGTGAAACACTGGGATAAGTGCATAAGTGTAGCAGGAGATTATATATGGAGTATACTGTGTTCTGTTATTCAGAAGTCTCACCTTGACTTCAACATATTGTATTGTAATGTATTTAATGTATTACAAATGCATAATTACATGTTGTAAACGTTCATACCGTAAGTCATCGTAAATAAGGCATTGATAGAAAGATAGAAAAAATATGTATGTCTGTATTTTTAACTTCCATACATAAATAAACATGTGTATAATGACATATGACAACCCTGTAAAATGAACATGATTAAGGAATTAGAGTAATTTCTTACAGATATGACCTTCATAATGTAGGAAAGTGTTTCTCGACCTGTTTTCATTTTCAAAATTAGTATGATCTGTGTTAACGCTGAAGTTTAGATGTGTTCGGTAAAGGTGAAAAAAGGACAAGATTAAAAGATTTTTTTTAAATGTGAGAAAGAGAGCGAGAGTGAGCATGTCAGAGACTCACCTGCTACATGACTCATCTCTGTCCAAGCTGGCAGAGGGTTCGGCGGCTGGCGCCAGTCCACGTGTCAGCGTATCTTCTCCCTCTCCACCCCGCTTCCACATCCACTCATCAGGGAGCGAGAGAGAGAGAGAGAGAGAGAGAGAGAGAGAGAGAGAAAGAGATGGAACAAGCATCCAAAATACAGTTAGTATGTGATTAATTGAGAAATAAAATAATACTCTGTTGATTATTTTTCTCTAGCAGCATGTATTATTCCTCCTAAAACAGTTATATTTTTATTTGTTTAAATGATAAATGACTTTTTAGTCAATTATAGTTTCGTTTCAATTTGCTGGAACATCCATAAAACAAATCAGTTCCACTTTTACTTACATGGAGCCTCTATCTTAACTCTTCTGTACTGAAAATGTCAGAAAAGGTATCGCTTTACCCTGGATTGTTATAAAGTACTGAAACTGGAGACTCCTTCCATAGACATTAAACGTGAACATTCAGAGAGTGAAATGCCTAATTCTTGAAAATTGAGATAACTTTTTTTTTTTTACTTGTGGAAGAAGAAGACACATCTGTCTGTGTGAACTGTACACACAATTATTCACCAACACCACTCGCATATTACAGGAACTCTGCTGGAACAGTTCCCCATACAGTCCTGACCTCAAGCCATTTACACATGTTTGAAAAAGTCATTAAAGGAGTTCCTGGGAGGCCGGCAGCTCAGACGTGAAGCAGACAAGGTGGTACGATGGCTTAGGCATTGTGAACTTTTTTTTCCTTACAATAAAGAGACAAACATATCAATTATTGTGTTAAAATGAGTTTATTAATATTGTATTAATGCAAATTCTAGAAAATATACTCAACATCTTCTGACCAATCAGAATCTATTCATGAATCCTGAACAGACTTCTCGTGCTGTGAGGTTAATCCCAGTACAACAGTGCTCTCTCTTTCTCTCTCTCTGTCTTTCTCTCTTGCAAACACACACAAACACACACACACACACACTTGCTTACTATCTTTTAAAGTTCAAAGTGCGCTTTATTGTCTTGACTGTATTAACAATATTGCCAAAGCACATTAAAATAAAATAACAATGACTATAGACACACCATCATAAAAAAATATATATACTGTATATTAGGAGTAAAAATACAATTACAAGGATTTTTAAACAGGTTACTTTAATTCACATTAATTAACAGATTGGAAAGATGCATTATATCTTAATTGATTTAAATTATATAGAAATATAATTATTAGAGTGAATAGTGTTAGAATTAGATTTGAATATAATATAATAGATTAAATTAGATTATATTAGATTATATTATATTAGATCAGAATAGATTGGAATAGATTAGATTAAATTAGATTAGAATAGATTAGATTAAATTCGATTGGAATAGATTAGATTAGAATAGATTAAAATAGATTGAAATAGATTAGAATAGATTGGAATAGATTAGATTAGAATAGATTGGAATAGATTAAATTCGATTAGAATAGATTGGAATAGATTAAATTAGAATAGATTAGATTAGATTAGATTAGATTAGATTAGATTAGATTAAAATAGATGTGAATAGATTAGATTAGAATAGATTGGATTAGATTAAATTATATTAGAATAGATTAGATTAAATTAGATTGGAATGTTTCCATGTTTCATGTTCCACTAAAACAGGGCTCTAATCAGTTCAACCCGTTTTTTATTTCTACAGCGCTTATTTATTTCTAACTCCGCTCTTTCACATCATTCACACAAAGCAGCTTTACAGAATCATGCTGAGCTTCTGCTCGGTGCTCAGAGAGGAGACGTTTACAACGATGGCTGTGAATTTACAGAAATATTCCTGTCTAATCTGGGGGAATCGTACAGATCAGACTGAAGTGTGTCTCTGTTTCTACGTCCTCTAGCTCACAGCAAGTGAAGTGTGTAGAGAGTCGTGTTCTGGGTGTTTACAGGTGTTGGTGTGTCTTCTTTTTCTTAGGTTCTAAACCAAATCCCCCGATCGGTGTTTAGTCTTTATTTCAGGTTTTTTATTTTTTTGGTCTGATATTTAGCTAATTGGATTTCTGCGTTTATGGTTGTGAACGTCTCTAGTTTGTTTTGATATTAAATTCAATTTTTTATACGTGTTATTAAAAGTAAAAGTCTGTTTGTATTTGTGCTTCCTCTCTGTCTCTCTCTCTCTCGTTCATTTCTTTCTGTCTTTCTCTCCTTCCCTCTCTCTCTTTCTTTCTTTCATGTTTTCTCTCTCTCTCTCTCTCTCTCTCTCTGTTCCTCACTTGTTCACATGCTCTGTATCTCACGCTCTTTATTTCTCTCTATCTCTTTGTCTCTTGCTTGTTCTCTTTCTCTCTCTCTCTCTCTCTCTCTCTCTCTCTCTGATTTTACACTTCAGTAAGAACACAGCGGTAACAATTACTGTAGCATCTGCGTGTGTGCAGCTCGATATCGTCAGTGCCGTGACACGTGAAGGGCTTTGGGCCCGGGCTACACGGCCCCGTCATTATCACACGTCCTCTGAGGAAACACGTTTAGACCCTGTTAATTTTTTTCCTTTTTCTTTTTTTCATTTGTGTGTGTGTGTGTGTGTGTGTTTTACCAACTCGTACTCTACGAGCCTTTACTGCATTGTGACACAGCAAAGACAATGTTATAACCCACTAAAAAGAACAAACGTTAGATTACAAATAATCACGGCTAATTTTCAGCATTAATCACTTCCTGTTGCTTCAAATTCAGCACCGTGAGAGTAAATTTCTAATGAGATAACTGATAATTATCTAAAAGCTATATTTATAATACCCAAACATTTTATAATAAATAATAAGCCCCTAAAAAGTTTAAAGACTTATTATTATTATTATTATTATTATTATTATTATTTTTATTATTATTATTATAACAATTTAAACAAAGAACTTCTATGAAATGTCTAACATCATTTTACACAAGCTACAGCAAGACATTTTCTAAGTTATGAAAAAGATTATATCTCACGAACTAAGATTTTTTCCGAAATCTGTAATATTTTATGGAAAAAAAATACAACAAAAGACACATTAATGATAATTAAACAAAAACAGTCTGATTATAAGCTTATTATGATGCATATTTTAAAACAATAAAAACTTTTTTATGTTTTGGTATTTTATAGGGCTTTTGGTGTGTGTGTGTGTGTGTGTGTGTGTGTGTGTGTGTGTGTGTTTAGGAAATAAGAAACATGTGATTTTAAAATAAATCAAGAATTTGATTAAGGGTTTAAAAAGAGAAATTTGGGGGATTTTTTTTTTTAAATAAAATATAAATTTGGAAATGTTTACTTAAATCAAACATTAAGTAAACAATGTTTACTCTTTAATCAAAGAAACCGAAGAGTTTTGAAAAACACCTCCGCATGATTAGTTATTTCTAAACCCTAAGAAATTTTGGTAAAAAAAAAAAAAGAAAAACCTGAAATAATTTTAAGTGAGCTTGATTTTTTTAATCACTTATAAAGTAAAGTATCATCATATCTCCAGCAGAACACTAACGCCGGTGCTGTACACCCTTTATCAGCGTGTCTTAACTTCTTTCTTTTCAAAAACTTTCAGAAAGGAATAACTTTGTTTGTTCCGTTTTGATGATGATACCGTAGACTAGAAGACTCGAGCTTCCCGACATTCCGCACTTATCATTTCATTAACAGCATCACTTCTTTCTTGTGTTTGTGTTTAATGAGAGTTTAAACTCCACACGTTCGTCATTAATTTCATGCTAGCGGCTGTACTGTAGAATCATAACCTACAGGATTTAATATTTACAGTAGATTAAGCGGGACCGAGAGCGTGACCATGAGACCTCACAGCAGCGCGCTTCCTCCACCAGGCTCATCACGGTTTGGAGTCAGGGCTTCTCAATGATTGCTCAGCATGCAGATAACATCATGCATATGCAAATAAGGGCTGCTGTTCATTAACAGGATTGGCTCTCCGCTCTGATGATATAAATGGCTTAAAGATGTTTGATACACCACGTAGCAGCAGATTAAACCCAAGTATACGCAGAGTGTCTCTGGAAGGGTTTGACTAGAAAAAAAAAAAGAAAAGGGAAAAAAAAACTGTTTTAGATGTTTAAGTGGTAAACTTTCTTCAATTAATATTTTGAAACATACACATTTTTGTCAAAACACAACAGAGAATGATGTCATTACATAGCACAGCATGAAGCATGAGCCAATGACATCATGACATTTCTGTCACAGTAACTATGAACTAGACAAAATAAGGAAGAAACATAAAGTGGAAATATATATATATATAGTGTTCGCAGCTTCGCCAATTAACAACCAGCACCTCAGATTAGAGCCGTTATGAAGCTTTACAGAGCAGAAGTAACAGATATACATCTCAATATCAACTGTTTAAAAAGATTATTGTGTATTTTTGGATAAACACCTTCAGGAGTGTTTTAAAATGTAGAAAGAAATAAACACCAGGAACAAGCATGGAGTTAGAAAGTGAGCGGTAGTGTATATACTGTATTGTATATAATGTTTTTTATGTTTTTCATGATATTTAATTTCTTTTCATAATTAATAAAAGTTTAATGTGCAACATTTTTTCCTTAGTGTTCCAAATTGCTGTTAGCGACTCACTACAAAAATATATAATCTCAGCCAGAGTTTGCTCCTTTTTTTATTATTATTATTATTAAAACTCAATCAACACTATTATTGATAAGAATTTGCATATTTACATAAGCACAAACAAAACTGCAAGGAGATTTATGCACTGTGGAATTATTTTTTTTTTATGTAACAAGTGGAATTACAGTGTTTTGCGAAATCATACCCATCCTCCTCGTGCTTGGGTGCGTTTCCACCTGGTACTTTGGTTTAGTCCCAAAGTCTAAAGACATGCAGCTTATCTGCTTTTTCGTGTTACTTGTAGTGTGCGAGTGCTTGTTTCCCCTGCGATAGATTGAGACCTGATCCAGGGTGTATGCCAAATTCCCTGGAATAGAAACTTACCATGACCCTGTACAGGATACCCACTGTAGAGAGAGAGAGAGAGAGAGAGAGAGAGACAATATTTTGACATTTATGCTAGTTAACATACTCGTGACTCTAACAAAACCTGAAAATATCTTTATCAGTTTGTTATACCTGTTGTTAATATTTTTTCCAGAAATATTTTTTCACAAAACTGCCAGAATCAGAATGTTTTTACACTCATTTGCCAGTCAATTTCTCATATATACAGTAGATGATATATATATATATATATATATATATATATATATATATATATATATATATATATATTATACACAGAATTTATTAGAATATATTATATTATATACAGAACATGCAGAACTATAAATGGATACACTCACTGAGATGTTTTATCTTAAAAATGTTAAGCATGGGCAGATTGCTCTCATCTTTCTATATATTTTCCTGTACAAGTCTTTGAATCGTGTGTAATACATCTAAAGTAATCAGTAATTCTGATATTGATATACGACTAAAGACTGGAGTTTGTGCAGATTCAACTGATTCATAAGAGAACTTAATTATAGCACTAATTGATCGGTTACAGTACAATGCCAATCAAATAAAGAAAAAATGTAATCTGGACCCTGATTTACAGTAATCACTATTACGGCCACATAATAAAAGAAGCGTTAGAACCGTGATTAAATAAGGAACTCTGGATCTGTGTGGAACTGCTCGCTCTAAGATCTTAATGCGACTTTAAATGAGAGCTTTATTAAAGACATGCTCGGAGGATAAAACCGCTAAACCTACCGATAAAAGATTCATCGGGAGCATGAGTATCAACTGCCTGCAAAACACAAATATGTGTGATTAAAGCACTTCATTAAAGGGGATAAAGTTAGCTTAGCGCAAGATAGTCATCTTATTCACACTTTCTATAAAGGACTTATACGATTACATGCATGTGCGTAATCAAGTTATAATGCATTATAATCTTCTTTAACTACGGAGACAGAATAAAGTAAGGAGAAAAAAACAATAAATCTGTGAGTTCATCACTTTGGAAAAAATGCAAAATATTGATTTGTCTTTATAATTGTATTTTCGCGTTTATATATATATAAATATATAATAAATACATTCTTATAAATATAAATATTTATATAATAAATAAATTTCATATATGTATATATATATATATATATATATATATATATATATATATATATAAATGAAAAACGATAATAAAATAATAAATAATAATGAATAAAGAATAAATAAATAAATAACATATTCCACTCTCACAGCAGGGTATCTAATGTTTGATGAACTGCGAAGCAAAAAAATTTAAAAATAGCCCAAATCAAATCCGTCACCGCTTACGGGAACAGCTAGCTCTAAATAATAAAAATTAAAAATAAAAATAAACACTATCGCCTCAGTGTGAAACCACCCCGCTGTTCGTCCTCAGTCACGCATCAAATACTCACAAAGTTACAAAAGTGACGTTCAAGTTTGAAAGCAACTAAGTGTTTATTACAGAGCTCTAATTACAGGAATGTATCCGGTTCCACGTGTTGAGATCCTATCGGTTCTCTCCTGTTAATGACGAGTGTGTTTCATTTCATTGTCTCGCTTTATTTATTCCTGGTTGGTGGTATTATATATATAATTTTCCCTCCTAAGAATACCTAAAATATTTCTATTACTTATATTTTGTAACTGATTATAAAAAACTCGGTTTATAACCTCTCTATTTCGTTCTGTCCCTCTCTTCATTTGTTTCTTGCTCTGTCTTTATCAAATTTTTCCTCTTTTCCTCTTCCTCTGTTTCTCCTTCTCTGTTTTTCTGTCCATCTCTCTCATGCACTCTGTTTATTTCTCTCTCTCTCTCTCTCTCTATCCCGTATAACTTTCCCTCTTTGTGTTTCTCTGTGTTCCTTTTGTTTTCACTTTTTGCCTTTTTATGTCTCTATCTCTCTCTCGCTCCCTCACTCTCTGTTTTTGTCTTTCTCTTTCTTGAGCTCGCTCTCACTCTCTCTGTCTCTTTATCTGACTTTTTCTCTTGTCATTTTTCTAATCATCTCTATGTTTCTGTCTATGTCTGGTATTTATGTCTCTTTTCTGTCTGTCCTTTGCTTTTCCCTTTTGTCTCTCTTTTCCTCTTGTCTTTTTGTCTTTCTTCTCTCTTCTTTTATATCTCTCTCTTCTTCTATCCATCTCTTTTACATGCACTCATTACTTTATTTGTCTTTCACTTCTCTTTTTCTTTTTGTCTCTTCTTGAGTATTTTGAAACCTTACTGACCAAGAACAGAATACAGGTGGGCGGAGCCATGGTTCAAGTCACCCCTCTATTCACCTTACGACGCGAGTGTTAATATCGAACCTTCTCCCTTTATTAAAGAAGAGGTGATTATAAATTATTCCCGCTTCGGGAAGTTTCTGAAGTTTTTGGAAGTTTTCATGAGAGCCATCATGTACTCAGTCAGGCTACAGCAGCAGCAGAACCGTGGGGACGACCAGCGGGAGGACACCGGGGAGCCGGAGCCTGGAGTAGGCCTCAATGAAAGTCAAGTCTCTCTCTCTCTCTCTCCCTCTCTCTCCCTCTCTCTCTCTCTCTTATTTCATTTGTATCTTAATTAGTCCACTTATTCTTTTAATCTTTCTCAGTCTTCATTTTTCTCACATGCTCTCTTAACTAGTCTCTCACTTTGTGTCTCTCTCTCTCTGTCTCTCCCCCTTTCTCACCCTGTCTCATTTTATCTCTCTCTTATTCTGTCTGTCTCTCTTTGTCCCTTCTTTTATTCTCTCACTCTGTCTGTTTACCTAACTTTCCCTCATGTCTCGTTTTGATCTCTCCCTCTTTGTGTATTCCTCCCCTTCTCTCGCTCTCATTGTGTTTTACTTTGTCTCTTTTTGTCTCCCTATCTTTAGACCAGTCTCTCTCTCTCTCTTTCTCTCTGTGCTGAAGCGCTGCTTAGAGTTCTTTTATTCTTTTGTCTGAGAGTAGATTCTCTTCATTGGAGCGTCTCTTCCTGACACACTTACTTGAGATTCACACTAAAGCCAAGAGGCTGAGAGAGCAGGTGCAACACACACACACACACACACACACACACACAATCGGCTCGATGATATACGAGTTAGTGTTAGGGTAATAAACATGGAGGAGAGGAGGAACGCTCCTTCGTGCTCTCAGCGTGAGACCTACGACTTACCTGCCTCAGCTCACATTAACTGATGGAGAAAACACAGGTTTCATCCTGAGCTGTAAAACACTGCAGCGGCTCCGAAACTAGCGAGAGAGTCGACACGTTCAGACACACGCAGAATCTGGTGGTTCCAACGACCTCCATGTCGTTTTAGTCTAGTCATAACTTTCCTTAAAACCTTTATTTAATTTATGGTGCATGGGCCAGTTTACATAGTGTACGCACCATGTTTTTTGGAGTAAGCCATCCTTTCTTGAGGATTTTTCTGGCTTGTAGGTGCATTACGGTAGTTTCTGTGTCATCAACATACTCTGTGTATACATGGTAAACTATTACATTAATTGGCTCGGTTGAGTGACGCATATACAGTAGCCACGCCCACCTTGAGGGAAAAAGCGCTGTATTTATTAAAAAAAGTGATGGATGCTGTAACATAATCTGGCACAAAACTGCTCATACGTAACTTCGCTTCCACTCAACATTTTGATTTCTTTAATAGCGCAGATTTAACTTCAGGCAAATACCGAAGGACTGGCGAAGTTTCATTAAATACAGACAGATATTATAATATATTCATATATTATCTTCTTTTTCCCTGGGCCAATTCCAATGAAACAATATCTTAGCGTAATAAACCTGTGCAAACCCTGTATTCACGTGATGCGTGCACAAACAAACAGACAAAACTTCCCCAAATAATCTTGATGTGTTCTATTAATCATCTTACAAATTTCTCCAATGTAAAGACACGCCAACTTTACAGTATTATTATCTAGATGCTGAAAACGTGACTGTCAAGGTTAGAGGATTCTACATATGATGATTTTATGCAGGAAAAAAGATGACCTGATCATATTTAGGAAACAGGAAGATGGATAGAGTTACATTTCCGAACCATCTTTTTATAATAAAAATGAAAAATTTGTTTACAGTTGATGCATATTGATTATATTTTGTTCTCATGATTTTTTTATAAAGGAAGTTGATTGAATGTCAAACATATCACCATGCAGATAATTAACTGAGATTTCAATCACACCATTAAAAAATAAACAAATCAACAGGTACTGAGTGTGTGTTTATGGCTCATAGACACAAACACAATCACACATTTCACAGAGTCTCCAACCCTTCATGATTTATCTTGGCGTCATCACTGACAGTTCAAATTAGTTTTTTCGGAGGGCGGGGCGTTTTGCCGTTGGGGCTGATAAGGCCATATTGCTTTTCTTGCTGGTGTCTTGTTTTTCATTGGGAAGAATGGCAGAATGAAAGAGAGAGAAAGAGAGAGAGAGCGAGATGATCAGGTGATGATGCCCCCCAGCAAACCGAGCCAGACATTTAAAATTAATGGTGTAATCTGGGCTGTGGGGCAGATATGGCCTCTGCTTTGGGAGAAACAGAATGAACCTGGAGCTTTCAGTGGAATCTCTTAAAGCCATAATCAGGGGGAGTTAAAGCTCACTGTAAGGGCCTGAGGGCTTAGTGGAAAAGTTTGGCTATGTCTGTCAGGAGGTCTTTTAGGCACGGATCTGGAGCCTACAGTATTCCAATGAACTGAGGGCACACAGAAGGGTATACCCTGAATGCGGTAGACACCCAATCAAACACTACATGTAATTCAGGAAGAAAGAAAAAAAAACAATCAGCATGCAGCGCATGTCTTTGTTCTATGGTTTGTTATGCTTTGTAGCATACAAGGTGGTAACAAAATGTTTCGACTCTAGTTTTGTAACACACCAACATATGGCAGCACACGGCTGCACGCCTTCATAAGTCAGCGTGCCAAAATACATCGGCCTGTGTACTTCAGGAGCTGTTTGACTGGTGCTATTTTCACTTATCATGTTAAGCAAGTTTGAACAAAGATGTATAAAATGTAAAATTCTGCGTAAAACTGGGCAAATCTGCCCCCGAGACGTTTGACATGATTCAACAAGTTTACGGTGATGCTGCAATGATTCAGTTGAGGTGTTTTGAGTGTCATGTGCACTTCAAACTTCAAGAGTGGAAGAACATCACTGGAGGACGACGGGAGATCAGGAAAACCTTAAACGAGCTCAACCCCCAAAAATGTCAACTTGTGCATGATGATCGTCGGCGAACAATACACAACATCGCTGCTGTTGTCCGTGAGTCATGCAAAACAGTCTTCATGAGTGATTTTAACATGAGCCGTGTTGCTGCTAATATGTCCCCAGGCTGCATACCCAGGAGCAGAAGGAACATCGCATTGAAGTCTGCCAAGAACTCTGTCAGCGTGGATGACCTGTCCTTCATATCAAGGATCATTACCGGTGACTAAACTTGGGTGTACGGGTACAACTCTGAGACAAAGCAAAAGTCTTTACAGTGAAAGTGCTCATCATCTCCACAAGTAAAAAGACAAGGCAGGTGCATGCCTACTTTTTTGACATTCACAGCATTGTGCCTCAAGAATTCGTCCCCATGGGCCTGATCGTCAATAGTGAATTCCACTGCCAGGGTCTCAGGGAGGACGTGTGATGAAATACAATGAATCTGTAAGCGTATCAAGGTGCGACAGACACAAGAAGCAATAATTCTACTTCTTTTCATTCATCTTAAAACTCACAACCCCTGACTCTGAAGGTGTGAGGTGACAGGGCTAATCACAGATTATGATGTCATCAGCAGCATCTGCAAGAATTCAAGAACCAACATGATCTAACATGAGAATGAGTCTCCAAACTCAACTGCGTGGGACAACGTAGTTTGCAAGGGTGGTTGCAAAAGGAATTCCCTTGGGAATGAGCTGGAGTGAGATTAAAGCTGTCTTGCGTAAAAGCTTTACACTTCATACAGAGTGAAAGTCATAGCATTGCATATATATTTCTATTTTAAAGATTCATCTATCGTTCATTCAATGATTCATTCATTTATTCATTCCTTTTCAGAAAATTCTTTCTCCCTGGAGAATCTGCACTGAATCTAGAGTGTATGCCAGGAACGCTAGGTATCACTTATACCATATCAGACTTATGAGGAGTGTGAGGATTCATAACCAAAGGTATTTACTGAAGCTGCAGCAAACAAAATTGGGAGAATACTTATGAGGAGACAAGCCAGCCAGAAGGTTTAATATAAAGCGGTAAACCTGGTTCGTGAATGCTAATACTGCATGGGAGGTGACCAGATCTGCGTCAAGCTTTGCCGCATGGACACCATATTTGCTACCAGTAACATTGTTTAGAGGACTCTAAGTTCAACATTGAGAGACACATCACTGCTGCTTTGTCTTTGCGACGATTCGCCTTCTTGGGTGTTTTACCTCGGCACCTACTTCGTCTATGCTGCTGCCTGTCTATACGCTCATCTAATCCTCATTGCTGTTGTATTTTCTCCATTTTTCTTTCTCATACAACAGTTCGTGGCAGCACAGCTCATGTGTTCATCTTGTTTTGTGTATTTGTTCATTCCTACTTGTTCAATTGGTATAGCATATCTTTTTTTTTTCCTTTATTTTGTTTACTGTAACTTTCTGTTATTTCTAATTTGTTGGTTAATCTTGTAATTTCTTATTGTTATTTTGTGTTGTACAGTAGTGTTGCTGGTTGTCCCTGTCTATGTCTTTTTCCATACTGGGCGAAGATTTTCTCCTTTTTTTCCTTTTAGAGCCAGCAGGAAGTGTAGCAGTCGCCCTGCGGGGTGGGATTCTGGCTCCGGGTCCCCACACACTGCATGTGGTTTTGGTAGTAGTTGAACACACCTCAGTATTAATTGTAACTTTATGCTCCAGTGCATGAATGTGTGTCTGTGTGAGGTCTCTAGGCACCAGGAAATAAGGGCACTCCTGGTGTTTTGGCCCTTCAGCCCAGGAAAAGTGATTTCCCGCTATGGCAGATACAATGCTTTTTCCTTTTCTCTTTATCTATTATTTTCAAAGTAACTTGCTAAGGCTGGAGTGTTACTGGGTGGCTTATGGTTGCTTTAGAAGTTGATTGCGCAGACAAGAGTTATTTTTAGATAAGTATCTTTCTATCTATCTATCTATCGATCGATCAATCGATCGATCAATTTAAAGAGGTCCTATTATGCTTTTTTAAATATGATCTTTCATGCAGTGTGTCATGTAGGTGTATGTGAACATAAACTATCTGCACTATCTGTGACGCTGACAGTGCACGATAAATATAGTTTTTGTCTATTAAAAAAAAAAGAATCGGCTTACATTCTCCTAAATGAGTTTTAGCAAACCTATATTTACTCAGTTACAAATCCACGTCACTCCGTAACATATTTGCATAATTTACATAATCTTTGTTTGGTTGTTGTGCACCTTTTTCGTTTAATTTATTTAGTTTTGTATAATACACGTTTGCTTTATCTACTTGTTTGTGTTTGTCCTTTTTGCTCACCAGCCTTTTAACGCAACACTGACACAAAGACAAAAGACCTCTCGAAACCGACGCCATCTTTTCTATGTATTAACGCGTCTCCAGAGCCGTCGTTCAGTTATGGTCATGGGCGTTTCGTTTTCCGACACAAGCTGTAACGGTAGACCAATCATAAATCACCGCACCATCTGACCAATCACAGCAGTGAGGGCTCACGGAAAGGAGGGGTTTGGACAGACTGAATCTTCAAACTGCTTCACACGAGTCGTTTACGAATCATTTAGAAATGGGGTAAAATTAAATCTATTTTTGGAGAAAACTAAAGTGTTTTTTGACCTTGCATACATATAAACCTTTTTGAAGAGACTCATTAAGCAATATTAGCAACCTTTAAAATGGCATATTTGGACCACTTTAATGAACTTTAAATTGGCAATACAATGGTTGTAGGCATGAACTGGAAATACGCAATTTCTGTCATTAGTAAATACTTTTTACCTCCTTTAACCATCAGATTAAATCTTGGGGTGGACGTTTCCAGGTGGTGTAATCGTGCTTCTTTTTCCTTTCTTTGGTCATCATAATTATTACCACCCTGGTCACATGAGCAATGATACATACATAGTAGGGTGAAGGTTGTGTTTCGATCTCTTATGACTGCCAGTTATGTAACGTGAGCGCGATCTTCCCCCAACGCTCTCACAGGTTCATGACTCTCCTGACCACTTCATTCATGGCTAATGCAAACTACTGTAGCTTTTAAGACAAGGCTCAATCGCAAATCCCGCTAACCCTGACTAAGGGGACTACTTGGTGTGTTGACAAAAAAATTCTACACACTACATAGTGCACTAGCTTTTTATTTTATGATATCCAGGATTCTTAAATGGAAAAAGTGGGGAAATTAAGAGAAACTTAAGAGATTTACAGGATTGTCCATGGTTTATTCTATTCACCTTCTGCATACATGTTGTCCGGGTAAGAGTTTAAAACCAGGTTAGAAGTGAAATACACAATGACCAGAATTGAGGCTTGGAGTGTACTAAACATAATGCTTGTGAGATATACACTGATCTAAACAGTCAAAGAACTGGAAGTAATGGTGCACTCGAAAGTCACTCAAAAAATGGTGAAGTGTCGTGAGTTGGTGTTACAGCATACGAGGTGGGAGAAACCTGCAGAGCCCGCTAACCTGTCTTCATCTCGTCTGCGATGTTTCCAGACCAACAAAGCACAGTCAGATGTTTTCTTTATCATCGTCAACACAGATTTTTTCTAGCGACTGCTCCATTCGAGCTGTCTGTGCATCAGCGTGGCCACTTCTAATTAATTCTTCTCGACATATCCATGCCTTCATATCAGTGCAAACCGGATATCTTCCACAGTGGAGCTGTCCCGTGATTTCCCGTGCACAGTTGGTGTTAATGCCAGACTATGGTTCATTAAGTAGTCACGTGTTCGTTTCCACTGTGGCTGAAGTTGCGACTCTCATCACGCCGTCCTCCTTCAGCTGGCGGTTCACTCGCCCGGCCGTGTAATCATCCCACCGCTCTCGAGAAACATGACATTTGAGTGTGCATTAGCACAGCAGGGCAAACACGGCGGCAGAATCAACACCACAGCGTCTCGCTCCGCCCTGGAGGCATTGCAAGTGAGATTATTAAATTTGCCCCGTTCCCACTTCGACTCTCCAGCTTCCACGGCTGCTGCGTGCAGGAAGCGCAAGGAGACGGCATATTTGTTCCGCCGCTTTCATCTCAGAGTTCGGCTAATCCGCCACGGAAAGAAGCGACGGCATAAATTGTGCATATGTTCCGTGGGCTACAAACCAGTGTGGCCTGGCACCCGTTTACCTCCAAACTATTATTCGTTCATTCAAAAAATAAATAAAAAAACAAGCGTTAGTGAAAAGTCAGGCACATAGGAAAGTGGACGTTAATCCAACTGTATACGTGTGTGTGTGTGTGTGTGTGTGTGTGTGTGTGTGAGAGATAAAGCATATGGCCAGTTTAGGCTCCTGTTTCTCCAACAGCATGGAAAATAAACATAATGGCATATTTTAAGAAACTGAGGAGATGATTACATGAAGGAGCTATAATTACTGTGTGAGTAGAGCCCACCATGGCACCCTAATGAAGTGGCATTAATTGGCTCAGTATCTCCACACACACACAAACACACACCCACACACACACACACGAGGAGAAACAACCCTGACAACCAGTGCTACAAAACTGCACACGATAATTTAAACACTTGTATTAATATCTTTGTGTGTGTGTGTGTGTGTGTGAGCACATCGTGTCATCATGCAAACACTAGCCCCAATAAGCCCTTGGTAAATGAGCAGCTAAGCTAAGAACTGTTGGATCTCTGAAATTTATCGTGTTGTTAAAACACACCACATGTTGATGTTTTCCTACACAAGCTGCGTTTTATGCTATTTCTTGAGCGCTAATGAAATTAGCCTGAGCGTATAAACGTGGCTGATGTGCTAAGAAATAGACATCGTTCTTATTTCAGGTTATTGCGTTGGATTGAAATTAGTTTATTTCTAAATAATTAATGCTCCAATTAAATGACTTGTGCATTCTAGGCCTGAAATTATTGCTGTATTTGGATGACTGACAAACACTAAAGCCACGCCTCTTTCAATGTGATTGCCAAGCCACTGTAGGACTCACCTAAATATTAAACCATATTTATTCTTCTAGATTCATGGAAATAGAGTATTACGGTGAACTGGTATGTTTAGATGCAGTCTTCTCCACTCTCACTGATCACTCGGGGTTGTTGACGGTGGAGTGAGACGGTGACTTTGCACTACATATACATTCACATTATCTCTTCTCTCTCTCCTTCTTCTTGTTCCTCTCTATTTTGAGCTACACATGCTGCTCCAGCGGTGATCCAGACCCCCTCTGGACCTGTTGGACTCGTCCTGGTGCCCCCTTCTGGTTGGAGATCTTGTCACATTAAGATCTTGTCTTAACCATGAAGACCGTCCTGGACTCATCTGGTGCAGACAGATGTTCTCTGAGGACTCCACAGTTTAGGACTGAAATGCTTGCAAACAGTTGTGTACCTGAGACTCCAATAACAAACTGGACTCCATATGCAATAAAAGACATCTTCTTATATTAAACTTCCAGCCTCCTAACACACAGTATGATGCAGATCAATCCCTGCTATCCGTTATCACCCAAATGAGGAGGGTTCCTCATTGAGTCTGGGTTCTCTCAAGGTTTCTTCCTACTGCCATCTCAGGGAGTTTTTCCCGCAGCACCCTCGCCCTTGGCTTGTTCATCAGGGACGATCTGATCATTCTGATTTAGACCTATTTTTGAACACATTTCATCATAATTTTTTTGTCGATTCTGTAAAGCTGCTTTGTGACAATGACTGCTGTCAAAAGCGTTATACTGTATAAATAAAATTTAATTGAATTAAAAAGAATTTGTTCGTGCTAGTGGTGCTTTAGTGTTGTTGTAGGATTTAATGGAAAACTACTGATAGCTACTTATTTGTTATGTCTAAGTTAAAAAAAAACACAGCATTATATAAATTCCAAGCATTTTAGTAAGTACTATTAAAACAAAATTTTAAGATTTTACTTTTACGATTTTAAAAAATCTGGTTTGTGCTGCTTTAATTGTGTCAAATCTTTCCATGGATCGCTTCTAATAACTCTGACTCATATAATAGATTGATGTTTTCATTTTCCTACACTAGATTAGTTAAAAGCCCCGACTTCAGACACACACAAAGCTTAATGGCTGGCTTGGAAAGGTCAGCTGTCAACAGCTTTGAGTTGCAAAAGCTTTTCCAAAGCTCATGTTCAAACTTCAACTGTGAAATTATAATTTTTTTAAAACTGCAAACTCAGAATAGATTTACAAGTTCACTGATGAAGCATGAGTTTATCCTCGTCCATGTACCATGTAGTCACAGTAATACTGTACATCTTAAGCATGCTGATGGTCTTGTGCTGTACTAGAGTCATAAAAGAAGATACAGCATCGATTCTGTTATTATCCATAAACAATGTTGAATCTGTGAAAAATTTTGAACCAGGAAGTAAACACATAATAAGGAGACTGAGATGCAAATTAAAATTGCTTGGAGTATTTATTTATTTGCAATCACAGGATTTTTGTGATGTTACCACCAGCATCTAGGTGATTATTTTCAATAAGATCACAATCAAAAATTTATTATTATATTAATTTTCTTTCACCACAGTATTTTGCAAATGATCAGATTTGCTTGTTAGTGTTCACATAAAAAAAAAATGTGAACTCTTCTGTGAAAAGATTCATAAATTACAACTGTAGTTAAAGGCGTTCTGGCGTAGTTAAAGCTGTAGCATTGATGACTCCTTCAAGAAATTTTTAACAATATTTAATAATGCAATTATTGTACCAATTAGCACCTGTTTAACCCTTTAATGCTCTACTCAACCAATTAGAAGAACACATTTTGTGTCTCTACACAATATCTTATGTGGAAAATATGTGAACTTAACCTGATTGAGCCATCTCTACCAAATGGTTGATGCATGACATGCTTGAAAAATCATTATACTGTATATCACTAGGTATCACATTTTTTTGTCCCTACATCTTAATAAAATATTTGTTGAACTTAAACTAATTGTTCCATATTTATCAAATAATTGATGCATGCTATGCAAATAATAATAATAATAATCTATCACTAGATAGCAAACATTTTGGATAATTTTTTGGGGAAAAAAGTGCAACATAACCTGATTGAGCCATCTCTTTCAAATGGTTGATGCATGCTATGCTAACAAAAAGTTTAACATATCACTAGATTTGGGTCGCTACAGTATGTTGTGGCTTGCAAAAGTATACTTTTACTGTATCTTGTTGAAAAAATGTGTTAAACTAACCTGATTGAGCCATCTCTACCAAATGGTTCATGGATGCTATGCTCAAAAAATAATAATTAGCTATCATTAGATATCACATTTTGGGTCACTATAGTATATCTTATAGGAAAATTGATTGAGCTACAGTATCTCTATAAAATAGTTGATGCATGCTATGCAAATAAAAATCTTAATACAACTGTCATTAATTTTTTTGCCTTTTTAAATGTTTAAAAGCATGCAGAAATAAATAAAGTGGATTTCATAGTCCAAAACAAAGCTCAGAGTTCAAATATTATGTGACTTTTTCCAAACGATTTTTTATATAAACGATGAATATAAAATGTCACGGTGTGACTTTGTGAACTGTTACTATACAAATGATGACATATTAGAACCAGTGCATCAATATACAACCTGTGCACTAATATCAACACTGCCATTCTAGAAAATAAATCAACAGTTTCTGACCTGAGTTGAATATTTTTTCCACCAGAAACTAACCAAAACTCTGACTGATGCTGAGTCTGTGGATTACATAAAAGCACAACCTGCTCAGTGGGAGCACTGCAGGTGACGGTTTATAAAGTGGATCATAATTTATTTTATTTTATTTTTTATTCCCTGAGTGTGGAGTGAATAAAGGGTGATGGCACGCATGAAAGAAAAGTCGACATCATCCGTCGGAAATTAAAGATGCAGAACGAAAGAGTAATAACGAGACAGATGGCTACCTTAATAGGCAAATCTATGCAGATTTTATTATCATATATTAAGAATGTGTGCTTCCACACATTTTTTTGTTATCATCTCTCTTTCTCTCTCTCTCTCGCTCTCGCTTGTCATGCATGAGGGTCAGCGTTGTCACGGTAATCAAATCATCCTCATTTAGCCAGAGGTAATCCTACAATTCACACCCTGTGGCTAAATTAAATCATTTTCTTCTTCGCCAACCTGCAGTAATTATGTAGCCATGAATTATTCATAGGACGAGGGTGGAAATAATAATTTTTAATCAACTTTTAAGTCAGGGATAGATGGACAGCAAGGACTGACTATTTTGTGTGTGTGTGTGTGTGTGTGTAGGAAGCATCATGTCCTACTTCCTCCCTCTACTTTAGCTGTGTGCTGTTGTCATGGTGATCTGTGCATGTGTCACCTTGGAGTTTGCTCCGACTAATTTGGCTAATTAACAGTGTGACTGTGGCTCTGTGGGATCTGTGTGCTTCTCTCTGAGGACACACACATATATATAAACGTACGCACACACACACACTTACTGCTTATACTGTATACATTAGTGTGATTTGCTATGCATATATAATATTTATAGAGGATTCTTTGTTTATTTTTAAACAGAATTAATGTGTGTGTGTGTGTGTGTGTGTGTGTGTGTGTGTGCCGGGGGGCTGCGCTATGATGCAAAGATGGATATGGTGGATAGGGTAAAGACATGCTGGAGACATGTTGAAGACTTGGTGAAAACATTGTGGAAACATCCTGAAAATGCAGTGGAGACATGGGACATGAGATATGGTAAAGACATGGTGGAGACATGTTGGAGGTGTGGCAGGGATATGGTGGGTAGGATGGAGACATGTTGAAGACATGCAGAAAAAATGGTGGAAAAATTGTCAAGACATTGTTGAGACATTGTCGAGACATTGTGGAGGCAGGCTGGAGACATGATGGAAATGCAGTGTAGACATGAGACATGGTGGAGACATTTTGAAGACATGGCAGAGATACAGTATGGTGAAGACATGTTGGCAAAAATATGGTGGAGACATACTGGAGACATGTTGGAGACATGGTGAAAACATTGTGGAGACAGGCTGGAGACATAATGGAAATGCAGTGGAGACATGGGATATTGAAGATGTGGCAGGGATATGGTAAAGACATGCTGGAAACATGGTGAAAATATTGTCAAGAGACTTTGTTGTCTCAACAATGAAATATTGTCATTGTTGAGACATTCTGGAGACAGGCTGGAGACATAACGGAAATGCAGTGGAGACCTGGCAGAGATATGGTAGGGACATGTTGAAGACATGGCAGAGATATGGTGGAGACATACTGGAGACATGTTGGAGACATGGTGAAAACATATTGGATACATGCTGGAGCTGTGCTGGTGCTCTAATGTTTTCTGTATTAATCAATGATAAAACATCTTATTAAAAATGTCACCATATTAAACAGCTCTCCATGTTTTGTATCTGTTTATGGAAGAGGAGGGAAGAGAAAATAAAAATGCAAAAAAGAAATTAATACAAAAGAAAAGAGTGTAGCAAAGAATGTGAAAAAAGAAGAGAAAAGAATAAGTAATAAAGTTGAAAGAGAAAAAAAGGAAATTTAGTGAAAAAAAGAAAAAATGGGTAAGGGAGGAAATGGACAACAAAAAGCCTGAATGAAAGAGGAGTGGGAGGGGAAATGAAAGTACAGTGGAACCTTGGATTACGAGCATAATTCGTTCCCGAAGTGGGCTCATATTTTAAAACACTCGTAAACCAAATCGAATTTCCCCATAATAAATAATGGAAACTCAAATTATTCGTTTTACAGCCTGAAAAAAATAAATATTAAGTAAAAATAAAACAAATTAACCTGCACTTTACCTTAAAAAATAAATCCCGACAGATAAGTATTTTTGTTTGTGCGCCCAGGCACTGTAAATATGTGTGTATGTGTGTGTGTGTGTGTGTGTGTGTGTGTAGCTAAGTAATGAGCTCTCTCCCTTTTCGTCTTACACATCCTTCCTCCACTCTTTTTACACACACGCACGCAATGGAAACACTGTTTTATCAGAAAAATAAACAAGAAATCCCTCTTATGATTGAGCGACACACTAACGGAATCACTGCTGTAAACTAAAAATAAAACAGCTTAATCTGCACTTTACCTTCGAAAAGAACCGTGACAGAGCAGTGTTTCTGTGTAGAGCAGAGAGAAAGAGTGTGTGTGTGTGTGTGTGTTTGGGTGGGTGAGTGTGTGGGTGTGTGTGTGTGAAAGAGCAGGCTGAGCCTTGAGCAGAGAGAGAAAATGGATCTTTAACCTTTTTAATGAGACTTGCTTTTGCTTTACATACGTGCTGTACACACACACATACAGACATAAAATAAAATTGATATAAGTTGTTGATTATACCAGTAAGAGACGCGCACTAAAACCCAGCAGGGGAGATGATTACCTACAATTACGCAGCGCAAGAGAGAGAAAAAACGTTGGTTCAGTTGTGATCACTTGACGCTCGACAGCAAAACAAGAAGAGCATGCGTGATACATGATACTTGGTACTGGTAAACCAAGACTTTCTCATTTTCCAAGTCAAAATATATAAAAAATCTTTGTTCATCTTGCGGAACACTCACAAACTGAGTTACTCGCAATCAGAGGTTTCACTGTATGATGAAAAAGGAAACAAATAAAAACTTTAAGAAAAAGAAAAATAAGACTAAAATAGAGACAGAAGAAAATAATGAATAGCAAAAACATGTAAAAGAAAAATTAAAGGAAAGAAAAAATTAAGGGGATAAAAAAAAGCAAAGGAAAGAAAAGAAAGAAAAAAAGACAATTAAATGAAGTGTAAAAAGTAAAAAAATAATAGAAGGGAAAGAGGAAAAAAATGAAAAAGAGAAAAAAGAAAAAAACAAGATAAATATTATATTATTATTATTGTATAAATACAAATATTATAAAAAAAAAAAAAAAAATTATTAAAAAGTGATCTGTGGGCGAAAAAAACATGTAGAGAAGACAAGTAGGATTGAATAGATGAAAGTAGAACATAGAACATGGGGAGGTAAAGATTAAAAAAGGTAAAAAAAAAAAAGGAAAATAAAAAAAATAGAGGAAAATATAAAATAAGAAATAAGAAAAAGCAACAAATGTAAAGAGTGAGAGGACAAAACAATTTAAGAAAAAATAAACCGGAGAGAAAAAGGTGTTAAGGTAACACAAGAGAAGCAAGAAAGAGAGGAAACGATATTGAAAAAGGGAGAAAAACAGAAGTGAAGAGCAAAATATGGGGAGAAAAAAGAAAAGAAATAAAAGTAAGAAAAGAAAATAAGGTAAAGTCTGTGGGTGAGTTCACAACAGCAGCATGAAGACACTCAAAAAAAATTTTTTTACCCCAACAGTCCCAATCAGTTTTTTTAGGGCTGTATGAACACTCAAATGTGATGTTGGTTCGGATCTGAGTCACTTTCATATGTGGTCTTAAATCCGGTACGTATCTGATGCACAGTCATGTGACTTGAATGACAACAGTCAGATTGAAATTTATGTGACTTTTTGACTTGAAATTGTGCTAGCAACAGAAGCTAAAACAGCTAACATGTAAATTATGTCTATGTAATGATATCAGTAATAGAATTATAGTCTAATACAGTACATATGACTTAAAGTTTTACATAAAGTTGTTTTCATTCATTTTACACAGAATCCTAAATTTTAATGTGGCACTGAAGTGAAAATCCAGGATACAGAATACATAATTACTTAATGAAAAAATTTTACATATAAGAAGTTATTTTAGAGACTTCACTAGTGCAGTGTAGAAGGAAACGAGTCAGGTCTTGGTTTTACGCGGTTACACATCACCGCGCTTTTAGATTTATTTAATTGATGCAATTATCCTTAACGTTCATATGATGAGGATTGTAACAGAAATAGGAATTCTGTGAGGAAGAAAAATATTTAGAACTTAGACACTTCCAGTGTGTGTGTGTGTGTGTGTGTGTGTGTGTGATAGGAGGTAATGAAGATGGTGTTAATTGGCCCGAGTACATCAGGGAGGAAAATAAAATGAGACGGGAGGACTGAAGACGAGGGAGGGCGAAATGAGCAATAAAGTTAAGTGTTTAGTTTTAAATGAGGCCAGCAGCCTTCACCCAGTACAGCCACTTAATGAGGACATGCTAAAATTACACTCACGCTAGCGCTAACTGTCTAACGCACACGTGCACACACACACAAGCACGCACACACACTCACTAACGGTCTAACACATGTGCACGGAGTACAGTTGCAACTAGAAAATGCATTCATTTAATGATTGATTGCCAATAATAATGTGCATCTCTGCAGACATAAAGTGATTAGGTTGTGATGCAGGTTGTTGCTTCGGCACGGCGTTAACGAACACTTCGCACGTTCCGCATAACGAGCACACGCCATGCGCGCCATAAAGAACATTTCAGTACCGAACCTGTGAATTCAATCTCATGTTCCAAAGTGGCTTGTTGTTTTTGTGTGTTTGTTTCGATCAATTTATCTGTGTATGATGCACGTTAACTCCTTCATACTGTAATTATTGGCACCCTTAAAACAAAACTAGATAAAAATACTCTCTCTAGGTTTGATTTAAAAATTGGCTGCATCTCAAATCTCTCATTAAACAATTCACGATCCAAGCAGAGATCTCCATAATTGGATTTAAAATACTGCAACATGAAGCAAATTGTTATAAATATTTTTTTTAAAGATAAGATATGAATATAAATAATGATTTAATGAGGACTGAAGAAGGTCAAATCAGCTACAGTACTTCTTTTTTTTATAAGCAATATTTAAAAATGTTACAAATGTTTCATATTGTCCATATTCCTCACTTGGTTTTGTACAAAAAAAAAGGAAAAATCTATATACTTTCAACATGTTAAGCTTTATTTCTATTAGACCACATTTCTTAATTTGAACTTTTATATCACCGAAATGTGGCATTCACAGCAAAAGGAAAGTCTTAAAAAAAATAAAAAATTAATAATGAGGTGCTGTGATGAAGCAAAGTTTCTGTTGTTACCATGACATGTTTTTTCCAAAAAATATAGATTTTTCCCACTACTTTTTAAACAAGTTAATAAAACAATTATAGTTATTATTCAAATGCCAAATAAATTTATACACTCTACCGTTCAAAAGTTTTGGAACACTTTCTAACTCCATGATGGTTCCTGATTTTTATTTCTTTCTACATTGTAAAGGAATGCTGAAGGCGTCCAAAAAATGCATTAATCTCCTTTGAACAGTTAATGGTGAGATGTTTCTGCTACTTCTGCTCTGTAAAGACTTCATAACGCCTCTAATCTGAGGTGCTGGTTGTTAATTGGTCATTTTTCAGGCTGATAACTCTAAATGAACTTCTCGTCCAAGGCAGAGGTAGGTTTTGGTCTCGCCCTCCTGGGACGGCCTTCATGAGAGCCAGTTTCATTATGGTGCTCGACGGATTTTGTAAATGCACTTGACAATACTGTTCTTGCAAGAACTATTACAGAAAGGCTGACCTCTGTGTCTTAAAATAACAACTAACTGTTGTTTTTCTTGTTGTTACATAATTACCTAATTCCATATGTGTTATTTTATAGTTTTGAAATCTACAGTATTGTTGTAGAATGTAGAAAATAAATCACTAAACAAAAACAAAGAAATTTGCAAGTGTTCTACAACTTTTGAACGGTAGTGTATATATATATATCCAAAATAATTTTAATAATTTTTGTATTCTGTTAATAAATGGAACTTGAGAATACCACAATGCTACAACTACTTAAACCTGTTCTATATTTTTATCTTAAATCTCTAAAACATTACAGACTAAATCCCACTTTTCTGCTAGTGTAAATTGGGGACCGAACATTAACAGTGACCGTTTTATATCTCTATATATAGTGCATTATTATTTCCTCTCTGTTGAAAATTATTAATGAAAAGTCTGATTTTTGATGTGAGGATCCACATGAGGACGTGATGTGGAGAAAGTGCAGCTGGAGAATCGTGTAAAAGGTGTTTCATGCCTCACACACTGAGGTCTACTGTTAAAATGTCTTCTGTAGAGAAAGAAACAGAGACTGCTAAGAAAGGAAACTTGCGTGTAAGGACTAATTAACGTTTCTGTCCCTCAGGTAAGGCTGAGCAAGTTTAATGTCACACTTGGGTTTGTGTGTAAGGGTGTGTGTGTGTGTGTGTGTGTGTAACTGTTACATCGTTAAAATTACAATGCATGAAAAGCAGTGGATTTCTGAAAAATGTTTCTTTTTGGTTTAAAAAAACAAACATCTTCCTTTAACACAATATTTATATTTTCAATTTCCTGAAAGAATTCCTTGATTCATATAATTATTTGTGTCGTCCTGGGTTTTGGTAAAAGTTTGTGACATCCTTAAAACGGTTCTATTAGGTGCTTGTTTTCTGGGGTCCTGAGAAACTTGGGGTTCCTGAATTCCTCAACTTTTTTTTGTTTTTTTCATTTTCAATTTTCAAAATGTTTGTGATGCATTGGTAAACCGTTGTCTTAAAAAAGGTCTCAATGTAAAAATAATAATAATAATAATTAAAAAGTTTCCTGCAAGGATCCTGTTTCCTTGGCTAATGATCTCTGTGATAAGATTCCATGAAATGTCCTTTGCTTCCTGAAAATAAATATTTCTTGTGCTTTCATGACTTCTTTAAATAGCTCCTAAATTCTCTAAAAAATTATTCATTATTATTATTATTATTATTATTATTATTATTAAAATAAAATTCATTATTAATTATACAACGTTTTGTTCAGACTTTTTTTTTTTTGGATTTTTAAAAATGTATCTTTATATATATATATATATATATATATATATATATATATATATATATATATATATATATATGGAAATATGTCCGCTTTCAAAGAAAATAAATAAATAAATTAATTAATAATACAAAAACTCAATAAACTCAAAAACTCAGGTGATGAAACTGGTTAATTTCTTGATCTTTCTAAAACATTCCTGTCCTGTCACAGCTGCTTGTTGTATAAAAAAATGTTCCCAGGCCCATAATATTAGTACTTGGTTTCTATTAAAGGTTCCTAAGTTCCTTCTCGGTCGTGTAAAAAGCCATAATGTTATTAGTTTTGACGTCGGCCTCTCTCGAGGGTAAACTGTTGGGGAGAGATGAACTTCACTCATTTAATTCTGTAAAGTAAAAAGAACAAAACAGTTGTTCCTTCCAACACTTACAGCGCCCAGGAGGACAACAGCGTTCTCCAGGGGTTTGTGTGTTTATATAAAGTAGTACCAGTCAAAAGTTTGGAAACAAGTTTGGATTTATTTTTTACATTCTAGAACAATACTGGATTTTTCAAAACTACTATTACACACTGTATGGCTTTTGGTAATTAAGCAATGACACTAACAGTCAGTTGCTATTTTAAGACATGAAGGTCAGCTGTTCGGGAACAGCTCTCATAAGAACAGTATTGTGTCGAGTGTGTTTGTGAAACCCATCAAGCTCCATGATGAAACTGTCTCTCATGAAGACCTTCCCAGGAAACCAAGACCAAAACTGAGCTCTGCTGCAGAGGAGAAGTTCATTTAGAGTCACCAGCCTCAGAAATCACCAATTAACAACCAGCAGCTCAGATTAGAGCCGTTAAGAAGCTTTACAGAACAGAAGAAGTAGATAAACATCTCAATATCAACTGTTCAAAGGAGATTATTGTGTGTTTTGAATAAACACCTTCAGTATTGTTTTACAGTGTAGAAAGAAATAAATCTCGTGAACAACCATGGAGTTGGAAGAGACGTGCAAACTTTTTTAACTTATATATATATATATATATATCGCTCCTTAGGTGTGCTTTAATAGCTCGGGAACTGAAAATTGCAAAGAGAAAGGAAGAGAGGGAGAGAGAGATCAGTGCTAATTATTCTCAAAGACAAATTAGTGGTCATTAAAACCTCTCGTCCAAGGACGATCTCGTGACACGTCTGTGCTGCATTCAAAACAAAGGTGTAATTAACGACAGTCTCCCTACTGGGTACTTGATTCAGTGTGTGTGTGTGTGTGTCAGAGAGAGAGAGAGAGAGAGAGAGAGAGCAATATCAGTCCAAGTCAGCTATGCAAGAGAGACACTTTTAAGTGTTTAGTGATAAGTGGATGTTCACTGATTGGTTGTAAATTATTCAGTTGATTAAGGTTAAGTGAGCTGAAGAACCCCTGCACTGATAACCAGAGCCATCAAGCCTGTGTTCTAAAATGAATAAATAAAAATATAAGATGTCGCTTTTAAATACAATAACTCAATAACATCATAAGTGTCTCCTGATTGGTGCGACACAAAACTCAGGGAGGCTGTCAGGGTGGAATTGAAGTACGTTCTTAAACCCTAACACTCAATCACGAGCCAATCAGAAGCACAGTGAGATCACATGCATGTGGAAGAGGGCGGATAGCGCTTTCCTCGCGCTGTTAGAAAAGACACAGCCATTTGGTTTGTCATGTCTCAGAGTAATTCGCTGACATTTGAGTAAAAAAAAAAAACGTCCACACACACAGATAAAAACGCACCTGCTATTATTGGCACGTCCTCCAGAGAGTGGCCAGTAACCCTGAGACAGACGAGCAGGTTCTCAGGAGGGGGCGGAGAGAGAGAGAGCGGGCGATAAAGCAGGAAGAGGAGAGATGTAGAGGAGAGCGAAAGGTTATCAGTAAAAAGGCGAGAGGTGACCCAGAGGATGGCACAAAATAACAGAAGAAGAGTGAAGATAGAGAATGAGGATGAGGAGGAGGAGAGTCTGGGTTTTGAAAAGCCTCTCAAAGGGCATGAAGAAAAAGCGAATAAAATGAAGTACAAGAAAACAGCAGGTCTGGGACCAAGAAAAAAACAGCCCCAGAATGATCATCCTGTTTTATCCCACAGTTCCTGTTCCAGTTCCAGCACAGCCACGCCCACTGCTTTTTTTTTTTTTTAACACTTCGCTAAATACAATTTTAATTAATATTTTGCTCATACGTTGGAAAGAAAAAAAAGAAAATTAGTACCATGAGGTGATAATTAGCAACCAGATTCTGATTGGTCATGTTGATTAATTTTCTCTAACAAACATGCCAAAAAAAAACAGAGAGAAATGCTTTCTGTAATTGTTCTGCTGCATTTGAGGACTGATTACATCACGCCTAAGGCTGTGCCATTTTAAAAGCTCCTTCAAATGCAGCCGAGAAATGCAATGGTTTGTGAGCCAGAGAAAAGTAAACGATGGCTGACACAGAATCTGATCAGTACACATTCAACTGTAAGAACAGTAAGTCCCCTTCATACAAACAAGTTCAACTCTGAAAGTCCAGTTTGTTCATAAGTCCAACAAACATTGCTCAAAGTTAGTAGGATACTAACACAATACACAGTATAAAACTCTAAACATGTTCCATGATCTTGTCCTGCCGATGGTTGAACGATTCATTTTAAATGATTTAAAAGATTCTCCCAATTATTTTTGTCTCCGTCATTATTGCTTGGCATTTCTTAGTAACACCAGCTTCATTGCTGCTGCTTTAATGCAGGGATGAACGTTGCACGTGTGTGACACGGACACCAGACATGTGATCCAAGTTCCGTGACTAAACGAGCCCGAATGCATGTTTGTATCGTCAAAAATTTGAAAGTTTGTAACTCTAATGTTTGTATGTTGGGGACTTACTGCACCTTGATTCAAATCAGTCAAATAACTGAATGTACTAATAATTATTAAAGGATATTTTTTTTAAAAAACCAAGGGGCCTTAAATGAGATCCACTCAAGTCCAACTGCACTTGTGAAGGATGGTAACATAAAGGTTGCTGCATCAGATGGCAATATGGGGGGGAAACAGCTGGTGACACAAATAGGAAGTACTCCATAGACCAGACTGTCTCATTTCGGTTTGTCCTTAATGGTCCACGCAGTCAGCCAAAGATAACAAGCAAGACCAAGTAGACCGCGCGCTTCAATCGCTGCCTCTATCTTCTGGTCTTGTGTGTTAGCATTAGCATTAGCAGTTAGCACATAGCCTAGCAATCCTATTTCCTGTTTAAAAACGATAATAAGATTAAATTATTTGTCATGTGTACCTTACAGCACAGCAGAATGATTGACATTTTTGTAAGGATGCTGTGATTAGAGCGCAGGATCAGCCAGGATACAGCGCCCCCTGGAGCAGACATGGTTTAGGGTCTTGCTCAAGGGCTTAAGGTTGGCGACTTGGCGGTGCTGATACTTGAACCCTCAACCTTCCAATCAGTAACCCAGAGCCTTAACCGTTTGAGCCAGCACTGGCCTTGGTTGTGTATTTTGTATAATGATGATGATGATGATGATGATGATGACGATAAAACTGTTACATTTCTGTGCTTCAATCCTGCCTCGCCTCTCTTTCATGACATTTTTTTTTTTTGGTAAAGAAGAAGAAGAAACTAATTCAAAGATCTTCACCAGCCTCCTGGTTTCTGATTATATGATCTTTCACTCCTCCTCCGAATGTGCTGTTTTAGTGTCTATGTAAAAGAGGCCCTGCTAAGCCACGCCCCTCCAGAGACCAGCGGAGCTGAGCAACAAGCCGGAGGAGGGGATCTTCTGATTTGAGGTCGCATTAGTGGGAAAATCATATTGGCTTGTTTAAACCCCTGGCAAAAACAATGATGGAAAAAAGAAAAAAAAGCAGGATTTTTTTTTTGTTTTGTTTTTTCTTTTTTTTTTATAGACACACACACACACACAGAGACACATTGGAGACTCATCTGACTGTCTGAATGTGACTAAAAAATGAATTTTCCATAATAGGTGTACTTTAAAGGAAGCCGTTGTCTTGATTAATAGCTCTTGTCCTCATTTATACCGCGGCGTACTCTGTTAAGCTAATTAAGCGTACATTTGTAATTTGTTAACGGAGAGGTAACGTCTGGAGAACATCAGACCAGCTGTGCATTGAGAGTTAAAGCTAATCATTTTGTGTAACCTTTTGTCTGGTTTGATTCACTGTCACTTCGACGGAGGAGGAAATTCATGCGGTAAATTTACCCTCTATTGGTATTCCGGGTGAAGCGAGTGATGCGGCTGCCGAATTTTTCAATAAGAGAGCAAATACGGCGCTTTCATCTGAACTGAAATGCTGTCACCTCTCTCTCTCTCTCTCTCTCTTTCTCTCACTCTCTTTTTAATCATGTTTGTTCGCAGCACAGAGCAAAGGCAGGGTTTCGTTTGAGTTGAGGAAGCTTAATTAGCAGAAATCTAACACACACACACACACACACAACCTGACTAACGATCAAACACTCAGCTTACAGTTCAAATATCCTGTTCATTTAGTCAGAAGAACAAATTAGCTTTCAGGTTTGGCCCGCGCCGCTCGCCTGTAAGTGAAACACGAAACCCGTAATTGAAATCGAGCTCCACATCCAGAACGTCATCATCCTTAAAAACAGCACCTGATGTCATGTTATCAGAAACAATTAACCAATCAGGTATGACTATGATGCAAGTATGGCCTAAACACACCGCATGTAACCAACTTAGCCGGTTCTGATAACCAGGGGGCGCTAACATGATCCGAGCGAATGTGTGGGTGGGTGTGTGTGCGCGAGAGAGAGTGCGTGGATGTGTGTGTGTGATAGCCAAAGGGAGTCGGATTGAATTAGAGTTACTCACATAGACACAAATAACTCCACTCTCGCAGCGCTGACTCTCAGCCAGCCCAGATTAGGTCAACTAATTGGCACACTAACGCGATTTAAATAGCGCAAATTAACGTTCGACTGAATTAGCGAGGCCGGTTTTTAAAAAAGATCCAATTTCCACTGCTTTTTTTTTTTTTTTAAGATGAATCTTTTCTGTCAGTTTATCTCTCTCTGGGTAAAACAAAATTTTAGAGAGAGATCGCAACAGAGGAAGGAGACAGGAGCAGGAGGAAAAGAAAGTCATAAAAGGAAATATATATATATATATATATATATATATTTTTTTTTTTTTTATATATATAAATAAAGGTTTTCTGGTTTTTTTTGGTTTTGTTTTGTTTATTAAGGGGAAGTCATGGGACTGACGGAAACCACAAGAACGTTCCGCAACATTAACTGTAACTATAAATGGATAAAATAATGTATGATGTCGTTATCTACAAAATTAAAAGTTTGTAATAATGCTCTGGAGTGAAATAAAACACTTTAGGATGTGCTGTGATAAAAAATAATCAACCTCTGATTGATAACAGGAACTCAGCTTCATCACACCGCACTGTAGGTGATTAATTTCCTAAAACAGTTTTTTCAACTTTAGTTTTTTTTTTCAAAACTCCTTAAGTGTTTTCTTGTTTGTTCTTCTTTGTTTTTTATTTTTATATTACTTTTTTGTTGGTATTGTTTTGTTTTTCTGTACTAATTGGTTTAACAAAAAATAAATGGATTTTATATGTAGTATATTATATACTGTTTATGCTTTTTTGCATTTATTTGTTGTCATTTCTTCTGTTTCTGTTTGTGTGATTCTTTTACTCTCTAAAAGACAAATAATTTAATAAAGTATATAAAGAGAACAATTTGTTCGGTACTAATAAAAATGTATTAAAAGAAACTTAGTACTAATGATTGTTTGCATAAAGGATGTGAATTATTACAATATATTTATGGCATATTTATAAATGTCAAAAAAAATGAGAATGGTGTGATTTAATTTCCAATTAAAATGACAGACAGAAAAAATATCAATATGAATTATTTGAAAATATATATTTATTTAATTTAAATAAAAGAAGGACCAGATCTTTCATAATAAAAAATAAAAAAAATAAAAACTATTTGGAAATTATTAATAACAACAACAATAATGATGATAATAATAATAATAATAATAATAATAATAAAGTATAATCAATAAAATAAGATCAATAATAAAATGTACTTAATAATCGTGGACATCATTTTAATATTCCTAGTGAAATGTGTCGACAAAATTCTTGAGAACACAGTTTTCATTTGTTTAGATTGAGTCTCTCAGGCTCTCAGCGTTCCCCCAAATCTTAGTTTTTATGTCAAATGGAGTCGTTAAAAAACATAGAGATAAACAGAGAAAATTGTCAGAAATGATGTCATGTGTATGTGAAAAAAAAACAGGCTGAGCTGAAGCTGACACTTTCCCCACGTTGGTGTTGATATCATTTTCGTTCCCAGCCGAGTTCTGTTTAGCCGCGTTCGCCACTCAATTATCAACCGAATTGAAAATGATGTTGATGACACTTTTTGCAGTTTGATCTCAATTCCAAATGTTTGGTTTCAAAGTTTCCATGGACCCGAGATGTCTGAAAAGCTGGCAGCTCTGTTTTCAGTCAATTATCAACGGGTTTATTCAGGAACGTCACATCGGATCAGCGCTGATGACACGCCGAGGTTAGACTGAGCGATAAACGCTAATGTGTTGATTCAATCTACTGTTCACGCTCGACAGAATGTTTTTTTTTTTCTTCTAATTAGTGAAACAGAACATTATCAGTTTCCAACCAGTTCATCGGCTTACAATTTATTTATTTATCATATGAAAAAATAGAAAGCTCTGTCCAATCAGAATCCTTATTCCAGTAAAGAGTGGGTCTGACCGCCGGCCAGTGGGTGTGTCTTAGAGGGAGATTGGTGGGTGTGTCGTATAAGGGGAGGTGGGTGTGTCTTATAGTGGAAGTGAGAATATATCAAAGGGAAGAATGTGAATGAAACTTCAAGAGGAAGAATGCATGGTTTACAGTTGGGTGTGTCTAAAGGAAGAGATAGCTGGGTGTTTCTTCCAGTGGTGGGTGTGTCTTACAGACGATGGGTGCATGTGTCTTAGGGAGAGATAGGTGGGTGTGTCTTACTAGGCGATAGTAGGTGTGTCCTACAGTAAGATAGGTGGGTGTGTCCTACAATTAGATAGGTGGGTGTGTCTTACAAGGCGATAGGTGGGTGTGTCTTAAAGTGGTGCGTGTGTCTTACAGGGGATGGTTGCATGTGTCTTAGAGAGAGATAGGTGGGTGTGTCTTACTAGGTGGTAGTTGGGTGTGTCCTACAGTAAGATAGGTGGGTGTGTCTTAAAGGGAGATAGGTGGGTGTGTCCTACAGTAAGATAGGTGGGTGTGTCCTACAGTAAGATAGGTGGGTGTGTCTTAAAGGGAGATAGGTGGGTGTGTCCTACAGTAAGATAGGTGGGTGTGTCTTAAAGGGAGATAGGTGGGTGTGTCCTACAGTAAGATAGGTGGGTGTGTCCTACAGTAAGATAGGTGGGTGTGTCCTACAGTAAGATAGGTGAGTGTGTCCTACAATGAGATAGGTGGGTGTGTCTTACAAGGAGATAGGTGGGTGTGTCTTACAGTGGTGGTGTGTCTTACAGGGGATGGTTGCATGTGTCTTAGAGAGAGATACAGTAGTCGGGTGTGTCTTACAAGAAGGTAGTTGGGTGTGTCGTACAGTGAGATAGGTGGGTGTGTCTTACAAGGAGATAGGTGGGTGTGTCTTACAGTGGTGGTGTGTCTTACAGGGGATGGATGCATGTGTCTTAGAGAGAGATACAGTAGTTGGGTGTGTCTTACAAGGAGGTAGTTGGGTGTGTCGTACAGTGAGATACGTGGGTGTGTCTTAGAGGGAGATAAGCAGGTGTGTCTTACAGGGAGAGAGGTGGGTGTGTCTTACAGGGAGAGAGGTGGGTGTGTCTTAGAGGGAGCCTAAGAAATGAGCAAGGAGCTATAACGATTGAGGATCACGTCCATCACAGACGCACACCCTGACAGTGTATTACAGAGAGGTAAGTGGGTGTGTCTTACAGGATGATAAGTGCGTGAGAGGTGGGTGCATCAGGGAGGAAAAAGCGAGCTTACAGTAGCACAGGAACCCTGCAAACACTGGAACCCTGTTAACTTATGAGAACACAAAACCCTGACAGCAATACAGTAAATAACAATAAACTGATATTTCCTTCATATCACAGGGCCCTAAAATACACCGATCTCTTATAGACCAGATTATTGAGAGAACGTAAGGTAACGACAACGTGGATCTCTGAGAACACTGAACCCTGATATTATTATTCTTGTGAACACAGAATCTTTTAAACATTAAACTCTGAAAATATGAGTGGTTCAGTTACGGAATGTGTGTTCCTTAGAAGGTAGGAGCCTGAGAACATAAAAAACAGAAAACAAAACCATGAGGCCATACAGCCCATACTCAGCCATAATATTACAATACTATTATTAAGACTACCTACAGTAGGTTTTGGGTTCTCATTGTGCCCCTGGGGGGGGGGGGGTTGCTGTGGTTTCTGGCACCAGGATGTTGGTGGTGGATCCTTTGGGTGCTGTGGGTTGTGGGATCAGACGTCTTTGACTCAA
Source organism: Clarias gariepinus (assembly GCF_024256425.1). Lineage (NCBI taxonomy): Eukaryota > Metazoa > Chordata > Actinopteri > Siluriformes > Clariidae > Clarias > Clarias gariepinus. The sequence goes on along the minus strand of NC_071109.1, from coordinate 2,705,694 downwards.
ACTTCAAACCGCAGATCAGACTTCTTAGTCCGGTAGATCACATGAGTGCTGGATCAGAATGGGAACTGAGGAGTTTGTAAGCCGGGTCGGGGGGCTCTTTGCCTGCCAGGCCCTGGTTGGTAGTTCTGGTATCTTGGCCAGCAATTTGACCAAATTTGGGTTTCCTGTGGGATCAGGCTGGACAGGCTGACTCATAATGAACAAGTACCAAACCATCCTTAGAACACATCCTGACATGATGTAGGTCCAATCGTACACACTGGCCTTTGAAGCTCTTTTTGAATCCATGATATTTGTTGTTTTCTGTGACACTTTGCTCGTCCATGCTGGTAACACAGGAGCGCTAAACACTGTGACACACCCTGAAAGCAGATTTATTTCAGGTAATAAATAGCTGAGCTATTCTCTTAGGTTAGCCATTCATCAGGCTTGGAGAACCCACTGTGTGTGTGTGTGTGTGTGTTCCACATGCACCGAGACAGCTAATAAAACTGCTCTAATAGGATGTCACGCCGGAGCCGCGGCCAGCCGCTTTGTCACTTTGCACCATCACGTTTTTCTTTCAGCGCTCATCAAGCTACAACAGCGCTGCATATTGTCTAAAAAATGGACTGAGAAGTGAAGTCTGGATGGAGTGTGTGAGGTGTAAATAAACTCTGCTCATCTGCATACTGTTTTTGTATTTTCCTTTTCGTGTTCCAGCAAAGATTTGGCTTCTTCAGCATGAGGAGATTTAATAATTAGGGGTATTGTTTGAGGTTTTTTGAGACGCGCTGCAAACGTTGTTTAGGAACAGTTCGAGGAACATAACAAAGAGTTCGAGGTGTTGAATGGAAATGGAAATTCCCCAGATCTCTATCCAATTGAGTGTTTGTAAGATGTGCTGGGAAAACAAGTCCGATCCATGAAGGCCCGACCGTACAACTTACCGGACTCTTAGATGTCTGGGTCCCAGGTACCACAGGACACCTTCAGAGGTCACGGGGAGTCCAGGTCTTGACACTCAGAGCTGTTTTGGAGGCACAAGCTAGAGCTGATCAATATTACGCAGGTGCTTTTGAAGTAATCGCTGATTGTTGTGTGTGTATACTGTAGTTATAGCTGTTTCACATCAGAATTAGAATAAAAGACTGCACCCAAAAACCAGCAGCACCGGCAGTCATAACACACAAGAGGTGATGTAAAGGTGATATGAGTGACTTATAGGTCGCTAGTGTGAACGCAGTGTTAGAATTATTTTTGGAAACATAATAATTCTGGGTTTATGTGTGAGAAAGATCATTGAGAGGTCATTAAGCGAGAGAGAAAGGATTGTGTGCACCGAGCTAATTAAAAACGTGTAGTCTACGTGCCGTAATGTATACGTGTGTGAATGTCAGTGATGTGATGTTTCAGTAAAATTCAATTACCACCATATAAACATGAAAGTAGTCATTAAGATCATTGTAGTAATTAACAACATTGATTACAGAGAGCAACAAAATACAGTGTATATAATACAAGTTAAACTGGGACTTTTGATTGACGTTTTATATGATTTTCTCCATATACAGTAACCCCCCGCACTAATGCACTCACCCCTATGGAGATATAAGATGTTGGATGTTACTCCAGTTCATACGCATGTAAACGCAGGCGGGCGAATACTTTTGGCAAAATAGTGTATTTTTTAAATCTGTCTATGTGGCGCATCTGGAATACAACCTGTCACCATAGCAACAGTAACGTACCGTATTAGAACGAGTGTATTAATCGGTATGTTAGAAATCTACAGCACTGAGGAATGAAAATGTTATTAGTGCCAGTTTGTTGTGATCTAATCTCATAATTGTGTTCAACAAAAAAAAACTAAGGAAATCCGATAAAGTAATAAGACAAACACTGAACTGAACTGAGAGAGAGAGAGAGAGAGAGAGAGAGAGATTTAATAAATGCACACTTGCAAAGGAAAGTGTGGTGGAACAAGAAACCGTGTGTGTGTGTGTGTGTGTGTGTGTGTGTGTGTGTGTGTGTGTGTGTGAGTCCGACACAGAGAGACAGCAGAGAGCGACGAACAGATACCCCAGATCAAATCAGGTGCAAAGGCTGATGGGAATGCTCAGTGTAAATCAGGTAAGCGGGGGAACGACAATCTTTAAGGCTGCTGTAAGGCTGTGTGTGTGTGTGTGTGTGTGTGTGTGTGTGTTGCTGAGTGGGTTAGGTGGTGTGTAATTATTTTGAATGACTAGCTTGCGGGTGTTGTGTTTTTGTGTTCTGCATTGTGCAGTGTGTGTGTGTGTGTGTGTGTGTGTGTGTGTGTGTGTGTGTGGAGCGATGTGCTGGCTCATATTGCTGGCTAATGTGAATCAGTGAACAGAGACTGGCAGGAGGAGAGCTCGGTGAAGCCAGGCTAAGCCTCAGAACAAAAGCATAGGAAGACCCATCACAACCTGCATCTCTGGCTCGCGCACACACACACACACACACACACACACACACACACACACACACACACACACACACACACACAGATTTTCAAATCTGCACTTGGCCTGTGCGTAATTGCTCACAGTGCTTCTCCAACTCTGCAGTGCTGCACTATTAATGGTGATAAAATGTGAAGATGAACTCTCTGTCTGTCTCTGTCTCTGTCTGTCTCTTTCTGTCTGTCTCTGTCGGTCTCTCTCTCTGTCTGTCTTTGTTGGTCTGTCTCCGTCTGTCTCTCTCTGTCGGTCTCTCTCTGTCTGTCTCTCTCTCTGTCTGTCTTTGCCTGTCTGTCTGTGTCTGTCTGTCTCTGTCGGTCTCTCTTTGTCTGTCTTTGTTGGTCTGTCTCCGTCTGTGTCTCTCCGTCGGTCTCTCTCTGTCTGTCTCTCTCTGTCTGTCTCTCTCCCTCTCTCTGTCCCTGTCGGTCTGTTTCTGTCTTTGTCTCTGTCTCTGTCTGTCTGTCTGTCTCTCTCTGTCTGTCTCTGTCTTTGTTTTTTACAGATTTTTAAGCACAACTTTGAAACAACAAAAGCAACAGTTTCTCCGCTTCACTTCACAGACAAATTCTGTAAATGACACAGACCAGGTGAACACAGGAACACGATGTTAAGCCCAAGCCGCTTGTCACAGGGGACTCTGACGCAAATCCCTGAGATCACACAATAGAAGTAGATCACAAGTAGATAATACACACGGATATGTTTAATATTTTAAAACAAGTTTTTGTGAAGCTCAAGCGTGACATTTTAATGACCTCTATGATCCTGTTATGTCCATCCTGTTAGCTTCTTCCGCTTCTTCTTTGTCTTTCATCTGTTCCCTTTCAGGGGTCGCCCTCCATCTAACCCTGTCCCCTGCATCCTCTTCTCTCACACCAACTAACTTCATGTCCTCTCTCACTGCATCCATAAATCTCCTCTTTGTAACTGTGTAAGACGACAAGTGGGAGAGGGGAGGGGCTCCGTACTTTAGCTTCACACACACACACACACACACACACATATACATATACATATACACAAACACACACACACACACAGCACCTGCGCACACAAACAGAAACACTTTTTGGGGGGCTGTGGAACAAATAATTTGAGTTTCCATTATTTCTTTTGGGGAAATTCACGTTTCCAGAATGAATTATGCTTGTAATCCAAGGTTTTACTGTATGGACAAAATAAAAAAAATTAATAGACTAAGGAGACAATTAAATAAATTACACACAATTATATAAGTATAAATATAAAATTATAAAAAAAATTGTTGTAAAAATGTGTAAAGATTTGGCAATGTTACGGACTTTAGGATAACGTTGGTATTATATTGATAAAAAATGTGTTGTTGTTGTTATTAAAACAACATTAAACAAATGCCACCAACACAATGTTGCAAAAACGACTTGATGACCCGAGCATTTTTATTTAAATCTCACTTCATCTCAACACTAAAGTTTCTATATTTTTCCATATTTGTACATCTAGGTTTTCTTATATTTTATATTTTGTCTTTTCTTCTATAAATACATTTTTCTTTCCTTAGCTAAAGTTTTTTTCTATATTTTATTTCCTATTAATAAACAGTTTTTTAAGGTCACGGGCGATATTTTAAGCGTTTCACTGCATATCGTACTGTATATATCTGTGTATGTGAAAAATAAAATTTGAAATTGATTTGAATTTGATTTGCTGGACTCCAATCTCTGAGGCAAGAGCACTGTGTGCTTACAACTGGACCACTAGGGGGCGTGCTGTTGGTGTTAGCAACGAGCAGCACAATAAATACCAAACAACAGCAATTTACTGTAAGATTAAATCAGAAAGCAGCCAAAAAGGAAAAGAAAAAAACACTGTGAGTGTGAGATCTGTTTAGTGAATGTGGACGCTGTGCAAACACCATATTACAGCAGAGTCATTCGGGAGCTGAGATGAAAGAAAATGAAACAGATGTAACATAAGAACACTAAGAGATGCGTGACATGAGATACACAGGCTGTGTGTGGGAAGCTGTTGCATCCGTCCTGATCTCCTATCGCAATTCTACATCCTGTTAGAAACCTAAGGGACCATGAATGTCATCGGATGTTTTGTGAATTGATGTTACTCGGCATAAACGATCCGAATTAATGTTACAGTTTGACAATTTTGTTTTGAGATAAAACAAAACTTGCAATGTTGAGTTTGGGTCGTTCATTTAATGTGATCTCATCACTTTATCAAAGTCATTCTAAATTTAAAAAAATACATGAACATCATCTATCACTATATTACAGCGGTCATCCAACGTTTTGGTTCCTGCTGGGTAAAAGTGTGGTAAAAATCTTTAATTTATTATAACTAATTATAGTCGATTTTCTTGAAAATAAGAAAACACTTTATTATCCAATAATACCTTAACAAGCTCTACAATAGGTGTGTATGTTATAGCTTATTACAATCATAATATTCAGTTATTATGGCACTGGATATTTATTTCTCAGGATTTCTATCAGCTTGACATAAAAATACAAAAAAAAAATAAATAAATAAATAAATAAAACCTGAGAAAGTCAGAGTGGTCTTTTTTGACAACTTACATCAGTTGAAATAAGTCACTCATAAATATGTATGTAGGTTTATGTCAGCAGTCTTGAAGGATTTATGGAGGTGTCATGTAGCGCTATGGACTTTACCCTTAACAATAGTGTTATTACAAAAAAAATCACTTTCATTTATATACAGAAATGTAACCAAAAGCCAGGTCAAGTTTCTTATGAGCAATTCTTGCTTGGCTTGCTCTTATTACATTCAGAATAAGGGAAGGTGTATATATTTATTTAAAAAAAAAAAAAAAAAAAAAAAAGTAAAACCCTTCAATTTTAGCCGCTTGGCATGGCTCGCTGTAACATAGATCAATTTCATTTTCCCAGACAACAAGGTTTTACATGAGAACGCAAAACCGGGCAAAGCCGAACAGCAATTTAATCCAGGCTGCTTCTGAAATGTCAGGAGGAATAAAATCACACACACACACACACACACACATCATCTCCGTTCCTCAGTAAGTGGGCAGCAGACCTGCAGGCTGGACCCTCTCCTATCTCTGTTCCACACACTCCCCGAACTCCAGGATTGGTGCAGAACGTAAAAAAAAAAAAAAAAACCTTAACAGCTCCATTACATGGACTTTTCCATATGTAAGAAAGAGAATGACCTGAAATTGTGGCCTGCCCCTCGTCTCTCTCTCTCTCTCTCTCTCTCTTACACACACACACTATACACACTTCTAACTGAAATGGCGTTTATCACCCTCAATTCATTCACTCTCTCGCTTCTGTTCTACCCGGACGAGCGAGCGAGCGAGCCGACTCTCTTTCCCGTGTCACGGCAGCCATTTCTTTCTGGGTTATCGTTTGATTTCATCAGCATGTGGCTGTTCATCATAAAGACACAGAGAAGCCAGAGTTCAGCTCCAGACTCGACTGTAGAGTGACAGCACCCCCTTTTGGATGAAACTGGAAGTGCATACACACATACCAAAAAAAACAAAACTCCATGGTAAAACATTTATGAGGGGGAGGAAACAGAGGGAGCTTTTAGAATCAGTCCGTTTAGTGTCACGTTGTAAATTATACAGGATTGACTTGATGCTTGGCTTTGTTTGGGAACCCGAAGGTCAGTGAAGGTCAAATACTCATCTAGAGGACGCTGGACCGCACCGCAGCCAAGTCACTGGCAATCTTTAAGTGTCTACTAAAGACCTATCTGTTACTTAAATATTTGGGTTAACATAACACCCCCAAAAAAACACCTTTCCCAACAGTGTTTGACTGATGGTTCTTACCTAATATCCCAGTGTAGGGGTCTATCTAATGACGGAAACTACAAAGCACTGATGCCAAAATGTGCCACTCCATCCATCCAGCCATCCATCCAAGAAACTCTGCAGTCCAAACAGGGACCGTGGAGGCCAGTGGTGTCCATTGTACAGTGTTTATTCCCATTTTATGCAGGTATGCAACGCTTAAAGACACATGAGAGACACTGAGATAGTAAGAGATCTATGAGCGTGATGGAAACGACGACAGGTTGAGGTGAGAGCGCTAGAAAAGACGAAAAAACTAAAACGCCGCCGAATCACTCCCGAGTGCACGACAGAATAAGTGTAAGAGTTGAAGCTTTGGAAGCGCCTCCGCACCTCTTTATTTAGGTAGATGAAGGCAGACATAAATACAAGTGGGTCAGTATTAACAGGAAGTCAAAAAGGACATGAAAATGCAGCAACGTGACCATGAATAAAAGTTTAACTTAATGAGACAATCTGCATTCAAACAGTATAGAGCCTTAAAGGGAAAATTATAATAACTAAATAAAATATTATATTAAAAATAAAATATTTTTCTTGGCCAGGGCTCACTTGCAAAAGAGACTACTGTCTCAATGTGACTAAAACCAAGGAAAAATAAATAAATAAATAAATAAATAAAAAACTAACAATTTGTTAACAGAGAACATACAGTAGGAAAGCAGTCTAGTAACTGAAAGTTAGCAAACAAAAAAAAAATCAGCGGGAACGCAAACTAGCGACTAACACCTAGCTGGCAAATTTGAATGCGATTTAGCAAAAGTAAAAATAATTGCAGATGAGCGCAATGCAGTGACGGAAAGTATAAGTGATAAAAAAAAAACTGAGCGGTGTCAATCAAACATGCTAATTAGAATGACTAATTATCATTAGGCCACACCCAATTATATCTCAGATGAGATACCTCATACATTATGCTGGTGTTTGAGCTTTTATTTATTTTATTTTTTTAATTAAAGATCTGTTTTAGGTTTGGTGTCTTATTTGTTTAACTTATACTGTAGTTAACGAGCGTTAATGAAGGTTACATCAATATTTGCATACGGAACGTTACTAGTAATGAGACTCTGGTTGCCGTTATTTTAATGCTAGATTATGCAAATGAGCTGCTTTTCATTTACACCGGCGAGGTTTATATGAAGTAGAAGTGAGACAGTTGATTTCAACAACATCTGGAAATACAGGCATCTGGTTTTAAATGTGAAATAAATAACAGGATACAAATTGTACCCTAATGATAGAAATTGTGTTCCTTTTTTTTTTAGGTTGCTGTAAATTTTAAGGTGATGTAACCGGAAAGCAAGAGACAATTTAGAAATTAAAAGAATTAAGAAAAAAAAACTACAGTGCTGTTATACAGTATGAATGAGGAAAAATGCATAACTCTTGCGTAACCTCTGAACCTCCAGTAGCAATGTCTGAAGTCTGCATACAAATGTGCACAATTTCGGTATTAAATCCTCACTACGATGTCTTAACTCGACCCTGAGACTACAGGCGAACTCAGAACTTGGACGGAAACCAGCCCTCGGTTGAATGTCGCGCATTAACACACATCTGCTCTTGCTGGCCAAGTCCTGACATGGCCTGGTGTTCCGTGTGTGTGTGTGTCTGCTACAGATGTGAGAATGTGTTCTAGCAGGTGACCTTCAGCTCAGTGTGGTTCCTCAGGACCCTCTGACTCTGGAGCTGCCAAACACGGAGCTTCAGGCCAAACCTGCTGCTCCACCACGCTCGTGTGCTCTTGGTGATAGAGTTATATCAGCTCTTTGGCATGGTTCCTCGCTATCTTTTTCACGATCTCTCACTCTCTCTCTCTCTCTTTCTCCCCCTTTGTTCTCTATCTATAGCTCACTTTCTTTCTTTTTTTTACCTTTTCCTCTCCAAGTTTCTTTTTTTAACTTCTTGCTGAGGCACAGTTGGAGAAAAGAAATGTCACAAAGCACAAAAATATTTGGCTGTGAACGTGTGTGTGTGTGTGTGTGTGTGTAAGAGAGAGAGAGAGCAAAAGAGAGAGAGAGAGAAGAATAAAAAGAAGAAGAAGACATAGACGCAGAAGACAGGCTTTGATGTTTGGCTCTCTCTGAAGTGAGCTACCTTCAGGTGTCTGGTACCGAAGGGTCCTGAAATGGAGCACAAGCACACTTGTTCAAAGATGCTCACTTGCTCTGTCGCTCTCTTCCCAACTCTCTCTTGCTCTCTCTTTTCTCTTTCAGTGCAAGAAGACGAAAAGAAATTTTACCACTGCATTTAAGAAGATCAGTACAAGTAATTATAAAGGATGTCGTTTTGTGTGTGTGTGTGTGTGTGTGTGTGTGTGTGTGTGTGTCCATCCAAGCACAATTTATTCACCTTAATTGCTACTACGTGTAGCATGGGGTCTCGTGGGGGTCAGTTTTGAAAAACACAAAGGGCTAATTCACAATGCTAGTCTGAAACAACAAAATATCGAATAAAGCTGCAAAGAGGATTGTCTAAAAAAAATAATGATCCTCTAGCTATATTAGCACACAGAGCTTTGTCGATGTTGTTCTAATTGACAAATACGGTCTAGTTAGTGATGGAAATTAATGCACGACATACAAGCAAACTAACAAAGCAAATTTAACCTAGCAGTTGAAAGCTAATTAGGCAGGGTAAGCATTCTAGCAGGGAAAATCAAAGTGGTGTGTGAAAAGTAAATTAGCAAAAGAAAGAAACCTAGCAAGTAAACCAAATTAGAAAGTGAAAGCAAGTTAGCAACGTAACAAATCTACCAAGTGAATGCAAACTAATGATGGCATACTAGCACGGGTACGGCTAACTACTAATTTAATAGCAAATTAGCAAAGGAAAAGCAAATGGACAAATCAAAAATCTGGCAAGGGAAAGTTATCTAGAGAATGAATATAAATTAGCAAAAGTAAATATACCTTGCAAGTGAAATCTAACCACAAGCAAAATTAAACTAATCAGGCCATACTATTATAAAAATGTAAATCAGAAAAGGAAAGACCTAGGGCAGGAATCAATCTAGAAAGTGCAAAAAGCTAGCAAAGTAACAGATCTAGCTAGTGAGAGCTAATTTGACGGGATAAACATACTAGCAAGAGAAAGAGAATGTGTGCATAAAATGTAAATTATCAAAAGAAAGCAACCTAGAAAGTCAAAAAAAACTAGGAGATGGAAGCCAGCTAGCAGTGTAACAAATTCAGTAAGTAAAAGTAAACTAATGAGGACATATTAGCAAGGTATTGCTAACTAAATGAAACTTGCATGGTAACAAATCAAACAGGTGGAATTTTACTAGTGTAAAAACTAGCACATACTAGCAAGCTAAAGCTAACTAGTAAATATTTAAATATTTAAATTAGCATAGTAAAAGCAGCTAAAAAGTGAAAGCAAAGTAACAAACCCACAAACAAAAGCAAACTAATGAGGACATTGTAGCAAGATATACAGTAGCTGTGTGTAAAATACAAATTAGAAAAGAAATGCAACCTAGTAAGTACGGCAAACTAGCAGTTATAAGCAAGCTAGCAGTGTAACAAGTCTAGTAAGCAAAAGCAAACTAATGAGGGCATACCAGGAAGGGAAAGTTATTTAGTGAATAAATGTAAATTAGCAAAAAGAAATCAACCTAGTAAGTGAAATCTAACCAGCAAAATATAAAACCCACAACAAAGGCAAACTAATATGGACATATTAGCCAGGGAACGCTAACTACCAGGTTAAAATAAAAACATGAGCAGAAGCAGAGTGAAGCATGCAGATATGGAAACTCAATGTAATCACTAAAAGCAAACTAGCAAGTTCAAGCTAAATTACTTAAGGCAAACAATAAGTGTGGAAATTGTGCTGGCTAGTCTAGCAAGAAACATGGATGTAGTGAGAGAGGACATGAAGTTAGTTGGGGTGGGAGAAAAGGGTGCAGAGGACAGGGTTAGGTGGAGGCAGATGATTTGCCGTGGCGACCCCTGAACAGGGATAGCCGAAAGACAAAGAAGAAGAATCTAGCAAGAAAAGAAAGAAAAAAAGAAAGCAAATTAGTGCGGAAAAGCTAGCATAAACATAAAAGTAAACGTAATCCAATTAGCAAGAGGAAGCAAATCAATTTGTTGAGTAAAAGTGATAGCCTAATAACATATCTCTCTTATGTTGAGGTGACAGTCTGAGATACCACACACACACACACACACACACACTAATAAGTTTTACTTGTTTGTCATTTTGCTCCTATTTTAACAGGTTTGGGCTTGTTACTGTTAATATATGAGCAACACATCAAAGTGAAAGAATTATTAAAGAACATAAAAAAAGGTTTATAAATAGGGATCAGATGGAAATAGAAAGACCTAAAGCGCGTGCACACACACACATACACACACACGCACACACACACACTGACTTTAATAAGTACATGCATTAGTCTGTGGACATGTGAGATGGAGACATTAATTGACAGAAACACGGTTGTCTCATCTTGGGGTGTAAATCGTTTCTGGATGAAAGGGAAAATCAGTGTATGATAAATAGTTATTGTTACCATAGTAACAAACTCACTGCTTGGTGTGACTGGCTGTCCTGACTCGGTAGCTAGATAGCTAGGACAGCTGTTTACTGTTTAAGCAAAATTTGTTAAACTAAGACTAAAACACTTTAAGATGCATGATTAGGATCAACTCTGTGGTTGATTATTTTCCTACAAAGGCACAACGCAGAGTGTTTTATTTCCTCCAGATTTAAAGTGTTTCTCAGCTACAGTGCAACTTATGATATTTTCTGTGATCGTGAACAGTGAAGTCATGCCTTTAACTGGGAAAATGTGTCGTTTTTCCATCCTGGCTTTATTCCGTAGTCTCTGCTTAGTCCGGCTCTTTATTACCCATGTGTGTGTGTGTGTGTGTGTGTGTGTGTGCGGGGTTAATTGGTAGCTAACACTCCGAGCTCCTCTCTTTCTGCAGTCCATACGAGGACTTAATCAGAGCCGGCAGCTTCGCCACACCGCCACATGCTGACATTTTTCTCTGCCTCTCTCTCTCGCACACACTCTCACACTCACACATGCATGTCGTTGACCTTTGGGTCATCCTAGCCTGCTGAAATGTCCGTGTCGTGTCACACAGCACACTTAAACACTTTGAGGAAAATGTGAAAGTGAGGGAGGGAAGAACACATAAATGCCAAAGATGAAGGGAAAAAAAGGAAGGAATGTTCCGTTCGGTGGGACGGAAAGGAAAGATGAGTGATGGCGGGATTGATTGGACAGACAGAAGGATGGAGAACAGAAGTTTTGTCTGGATCTCAGTGTTACAGCTGAGACACGAGTCCCTGTGAGACACACACTCTCCCTATTGTAGTCCATTTGTCTCCATGTTTCACTCTGTCTGTTCACTGCACAATCGATATATCTAACATTTACCACGGCCAGAGGCTTCACATCACACACACACACACACACACACACACAAACATCAACTCTGTAGGATATACAAAAGGACCTGACTTTATTATTACTTTCATTTTTATTTTTTATATATTTTAACAGTTGATTGTGCAAAAGTTTGCACACCTAAGACGTTTGGATGAAATGTGTTATTTAGGTACAGAAATTTTCCATTGATATTACAGATCATTTAATTATAATGAATTTGCATATGTTTTGGATTGTTGTCTTGCTGCACATCGATTTTAACCAAGTAATAAAATGAATAAATTATTTATCTGTTCATTTATTTATTTTTGTAGAAGATTAGTACAATTTTTTTTTCTTTCCACTTCATGCAAATCGATGGGAAGGGGTGCACAAACTTTTACTCTTGACTGTGTTACCGTAGCTCGAAGGTTTTAACTGACAGATTGATTAAAAAGTCACATTCCTATCATCCCAAGCTCTATGTTTGTTACATTAACAAGATGGACCCCATCTTCAGTTCCTCTTTCAGGGCAGAGTTAAGGGAAGCGATCTGATTGGCTGATTGGACCTCCCTGGAAAAAATGCCCTATAGAAATTCTACAGACTTGCAATAGGACTCTAGAGATCTTCTGCTTGTAGATGCATGTTCTATCAAATTGTTATTTGGATGTCTAGGACTCTATAAACCTGCAAAAGAACTGTACTCTAAATAAATTCTACATGTATGGTTCTGTTAACTTTCAGGTTACGTTTACAAGCCACTTGCTTTAAGTTTTTGGTCAGATTAAATTTGCATGTCGTGACGGTTCATGTTCATAATTACGAATGACATATCTGACTCTAATGTGGACGCGTCAATCCTCTGAAACCTCACGCATGTGCACATTGATATGTCATTGCTCATGCCATTCATTAATGATAATTCATTCATTTCAAACAACAAAATATATATATATCTTTGGGGTTTCGCTCTGGAAGACAGCGAGCAGTTAGTTGTATTTGTTTGGTCCAGAAAAAGAAAGAAAGCCAAATGCCTCACTTTAGCTGTTTTAGCCGCTGTTGCTAGCACTGCGATAAGATCCCTGCGCTGCTGGTGCTGAGTGATGATGTCAGCAAATGAAGCTCTGCTCATGAATTCGCATTCAAGTCACATGTCTGAGAATTGGTGTAGGACCACGTACAGACGTGGCTCAGATACGATACGAAAAACATCGGATTTGTGCATTCAGGCAGCCTTAAAAAATCTGATCTGTGTCACATTGGGGCAGAACATCAGATTTGAGTCACTTCAGGCCAGTGATGTGAACGTAGATTGACGTTGTTAACAGAATGTTTACATTTAAATGAAATCCCATCAGTTGTTTGGAAGCCTGTGGTCATTTCTTTTACACCCATTCTATTCAATTCATTCTGCCTTTGTTTTTGTTTGCATAAAGAACTTGGGTAATAAAGTTCTATAGGTTTTATATTCACTTTCCTCCTCAGAGAAATTCTGCAGAAGGAGAAGATTAGGAGCTGAAAGGTGAAACACTGTGCTCTACATTCTTCTCTTGGTTCCACATCCACAGCCTGTGCTTGTGGCCTGGACGTGGAGAAGCTGACAGGGAGACCTGCTCCGTGTTGTGTTGTTGTGTGGAGACACAGTGCCCTCTATAGGCCAAGGAGACGACCAGACAACCAAAATCAAAGAGTTTTCCGAAGCGACCCTCATGATTAGAGCGATGAAAACAGAAAAATCTTATTTAATACTTGTATTCATGTATTTAGAATTAAAATCGGACTCAAAGACCATGATCAGAATTAGACTCTAGATTTTTTTTTTATTTGGATCACAACAATAGTCAAGAACCAAATTCAGAATCATACTGAGGATTATAATCATAATCACAACAAAGGCCATCATAGGAAACATGTTGATAAATGGAATCTGAATCTAAACCAGTATGTGAATTACAACCATAATCAAAAAATAATAAGAGAGCCACAATAAATTCCACAATAGAAGCCATAATCAGTATTAGAATCAGAACTATAATTAGATAATTAGTAGGGAACATATCATCAATAGGAAATCTTAATGAGAACAATAATAAGAATCACCGCCAAAATCAAGAACCATTAACAGAATCAAAATGAGAATTTTTGATCAGAACTATAGTTAAGTGGCATAATTAGAATTAGAATCAGAAGTAGTCCCATAGTTAGAAACATAATCACAATCATTAACTTAATTTGAATCAGAACCATAATTAAGAACTATTCAGAATTAGATTCATAACCTATGGCCTTTGATTTCTGCCTTTGTGTCTGGAGTTTGAATGATCTCCTCGTTCTTGTTGGGTTTCCTCCGAGTACTCTGGTTTCCTCCCACAGTCTAAAGACATGCAGATGAGGCTAACTGGCATTTCCAAATTCCGCTTAGTGTGTAAGTGTGTATGTTCGTGCCCTGTAATGGACTGGCACTTTGTCCAAGGTGTATCCTGCCTCATGCCCTGAGTTTCCATCAGAATTAAAAGCGAATTAGAACCTTAATTAAAATTAGAGTCAGAATTAAAAGAAAAAACAACATTAAAAAATCTAGACGGAACTAAAGTTCTAAAATCTTAGCTAATTTTTGAGGTTTACATGATATTACATTTACTGATATTTACATATTAGCTTATATCTAGATACCAGGCTTACACAGCTAATATCAATAATGCTAAGGAATGTGTAAAATCAATCAATAAATTAATACTTTTATTGGCCTAAAAACCCAACTTCGTGTCGTGATCTAGATCTCAAATATAAATAAATTCCTCTTTAATGCTAAACAGCTAGTTCATCTGGTTAACATTAGCTCAGACTAGCCTTAAATCACTTTCCCAATGCACAACAATCGATGCTGTCTGGCGACTTATTTGAACCCTTATTTGTCATGTCCTGATCAAGTTCCACTCTTGTTGACCGTGTCACTCAGCAAAAACAAAAAAAAAAGAAAAAGAAAAACAGTCTTTTTTTTTTACCCCAAACTAAGAATTACAAGCTCCAGATGTTCAGCCTGAAAACCATGACACAGTTGTAAAATTCAGGTCGAGAAGGTTGAACCCTCAAGGCACCTCAAGAACGAGTGCTGCTGTGTTTTTCATGTCTGGCTCAAGGTATTCGGTTAAACAGGCGGCAATGCGGAATAAAGAAAATAATTGAGAGACATTCTTTTGCTGGACGGGAGAGAAAAGTGATCGCCCCGGGGTTCTTTCCCCTGCACAGTTGCTCCAAAAAAAAAAAACACAAAGTTATGATTGAAGCCTTTGTAGCTCAGAACATTAGACTTTGAAATATTTATGCCGGTGTTTATGTGGTGAGTAGTAACGCCGGAAGTGCTGTCGCTTTAATATTAAATGCAAATGTTTGCACTGAGTTTGTGCTTTGCTTTATTGTGAAATGTCATAATGAGTTGTTTGTGTTCTCCAGGGAGATTGTTTTTTGTTTTTTTTTGGTAATTACAGGGAATATTTTTTCTTGTTTGGAACGATACACACCTCGCAGGTGTGTGTATTTGTGCATGCACACACTCACACACAGGACTCCAGGCGAGAGATTTGGGCTAATGGGAATAAAGTAATGGAGAGATCAAACAAATGGAGTGCAGGTTTATGTATTACATGACAGGCGTGGAGTATTAAGATGAATAGGAGTATGATACACACACACAAACGCACACACACAGATTGTTGTTCTTAATATGGAAATACACTTGAGTTTGGCAGCTTTTCACTGAAGTGTATTAGAAAAGGTCCAGTGAAACCGGAAAGCTCCAAAGAAAACTATTAAGCCAGCAAGAGGGTGCCAAAACTTTCAAAACACCAGAATCTGCAACTTTACAATTACCGAATTAACAAATCCGCCAGACGGACAGGTCACTTTGTAAAATGAAACACAATTATATCCCATTTGTTGCGCTGTGCAAAGTATTGGCACCCCTCCGACCTCATGCATCACTCTTTTTTTATTTATTTGTTGAAGAGATTCTTAAGATTCTGAAACAGTTCCTACATGTTTTTGCAAAATAATGGTTCTCTGCTCCAAAAGAAAAATCAATAAAACACCATGTTTCTTAAAATGTTTGTGTCTCTGAGAAGTTCCTGAGACTGTTGTTAGGTTATAGAAATGGTTGAAGAGTTATTTTAAATCAAAGAATGGTTCTAAGAAAATGGCTAAAGTTTTTGAAAAAAAAAAAACTAAAAATAATAATGCTTTTAAATAAGATATGTTCCTGAGAATGAACAAACCAATAGTTCCAGAAAATATTTTTGAGTTTCTAAAAAACTATTCCTGAATTTTTGGATTTCCTAAAAAGGTTGGTAGATTCTTTATTTTATTTTTTTTTTTAAGGTCTGTTACATTGTATTAGTTACTGAAATTGGTCTTGATTACCAAAATTTTCCTGGGTTTTTACAAAGTTTCTGGATTCCTAGAAAAACTCCTGACATAATTACACTTTTAGGGTTTCTGGATTTCTGGAGTCCATTTAAATGGCTTTATGGGTTGCTGAAACAGTAACTTTGTTCCTGTTTCAGAGTTTTTGAAAAGTTCCTGGGTGTATTAAAAATAACTTTGCTCACAAAGCGCCAAGAGTACAAACAGAAAACCCCACAGACAATTACTGGGCTACTGAGTGAGTGCCAAAACTTTCACACTGCCAAAAACTCCAAATGTATATTTCCCAGTTTATCAAATCTGCCTGCCAGACAGGTCACTTTGTAGATCTCGACAAACTTCTAGCCCATTTGCACAAAAAAGTATTGGCCCACATCTACCTCATCCATCAATGAAAAACAAAGGAGTATCACACAAGTATCACTGAGAAGAAAAAAGAATAAAGAAATATTAACACATATACAAATACAGCACAGACAAATTATTTTCTTTCCATACTGGGTTCCTGAAAAATGTTTCTGATTTTTTAAAAATGATGTCCAAAAAGGTTTCTTTTTTTAATATTTCATGGGAGACGTTTGATGAGAACATTCAAACTCCATGCACACATGTGAGGCAGGAATCGAATCTAGAACCTGAAGGTGCAAGGTGACAGTGCTACCCACTACACCACCACGCCACCTAAATATAATTCTGGACTGAGTTGTTTTTAAGCCTCTAAAAAAAATTACGTGATACTAAATAAGATCTTAAGTTGAGTATGAAAAATGACTGAAATTAGTTCCAGTAAAGGTTTATTGGGGGGAAAAAAAAAAAAAAAACAATCCTGAAATGCTTCTGTGTTTTTATTACACAAAGTTCTAAGTGTTTTAGGGGATCTTCTGGGCCCGTATGTACTACAGTAAGTGTCTAAGAATCACTCCTAAGAATCAAACTCAAAGTTAATTTAAATTTCATTGCTACTCCTAACCAGTTAGGACACCTCCGGAGCTCTCCTACATTCTTGGGAGTGATTTAATATTTTAAGAATGTTGCTAAATTGCTTTTACTCCTACTCCTAAAAGTAGGACCAGAGTTACATCACTCTAAGAATTTTTTGCCACTTAGGGGCAAATTCTTACTCTCAGATGCTTAGCAA
Organism: Clarias gariepinus; assembly: GCF_024256425.1. Taxonomy (NCBI): domain Eukaryota; kingdom Metazoa; phylum Chordata; class Actinopteri; order Siluriformes; family Clariidae; genus Clarias; species Clarias gariepinus. The sequence continues at coordinate 2,688,439 of NC_071109.1, read as the reverse complement.
ATACGGGGAAGACCCTGAGTCTGTGATAAAGTCTTTAGGATTAGGAATGTCCTGCTTTTTATCCTCTCTGTAAGACTGACAGTGTGTTACTCCATTTTTCCATGTCATTAAACCTCCAGCCATGAGCACTGAGTGCTGGCGTCATTATTAATCCATATCATCAGGATTATTTAATTAGAGCATAAAATTAGATTTGAGCCGACGTGCATTCATCCGTAGACGTATGAACTTCGGCGGAACTTTCTTGAAACAAACCGAGTGATAATGATGTGGCGTTTCATTTACTGAATTTACAACATAACCTGCAAAGTAACTGCTTTATCTTCTGCTTCTCATTTACAACATTATGACAGATTCCTAGAAAGGCCTAAGTACCACATCTGCGGATACACACACACACACACAAATACACACACACACACACGCACACACAGTGAAAAGAGAGGGAAATGGGACCTGGTGAATTATGAAAAGCCATTTTGCCATCTTAGCCTGTACATTTAGAGTAAATGAATAAAGTAGGTAGGACATTAGGACATCAGAGCTGCTTAACGTCTACCTCGAGATGAAGAGCGATATGAAAGAGAGGGAGAGACACACGGAGAGATGAGATGGTATGAAATGTGTTCTCCCATGCTGGCCTGTGAGTAATGGACGGATGCGCGGGACATGTCACTGCACCAGTGATGTATAACGCAGGTCGGTCACATTAACGTATTAGCTTTACTTTCTGGCTTCTTCACTTTTCACTCGTCCATCATCGGAGCATAATCAGCGTCTGAGTGCAGAGACACAATACAGCGTAAAGACAGGACGAACAGAAAGTGAGAGAATGAGAAAAAAGAAGACATGCAAATTTATTTCATGCGCCCAAATCACCTCCCGTTTATTAGTGATTTAAGTGTGTGTGTGTGTGTGTGCGTGTGTGTGTGTGTGTGTATTAATGGTTCTCCACATGAGCAGAGACACTTCATTACTGCTCCTGTCCTGAACCTTGTGATAAAGCCTTTTTAATTACATTGCATAAAAAGAATATTAAAGGTTACTGAGGTGTGCCTAATTTTTTCCCACAATGCCACACCTCTCTAAAGTGCCAGGGAGTTTGAAATGATTGACAGTGCAGTGACGTCTGGGACGGAATTAAACATTTTTCCTCCAGTAAAACATCAGAGGTTAGAAAGGGTGTCTTTATGATTCGGTGCAGACGTGACTTTACAGCCTGTTGGAGCCCTGGGCGAATAAAATCTGCAGCCGGCCTCTCCAACCAGCATTCAGCACCATTATCTTAGAAATCATCTCTCTGGTTCCCCCTACTGGTCTGGGGCACCAAGCAGCTGCCTGCCCTACCTGTTGACAAGCAGCGTTTCTATCAGGGTGTCATTACATTTATAAAATAAAATATATATACAGAGTAAATGTATAAGGAAGGCACGGTGGCTTAGTGATTAGCACTGTTGTACCTCCAGGTGCCAGGTTCAATTCCCACCTCAGGGTCTGTGCACATGAAGTTTTCAATTTCTCCCCATGCTTGCTCTAGTTTCCTCCCACAGTGCAAAAAGAAGCAGAATAGGCCAATTGGTTTTCCCAAATTGGGAAATGGTTTTTGCCTGTAGTGTGTGTGTGTGTGTGTGTGTGTTAGTGCCCTGCGGTGGATTAGAACCCTGTCCAGTGTGTACCCTGGCTTGTACCCTAAGTCTCCTGGGAAAGGCTTTTTTTTTGTTCTTGAACATTTTTTGGGGCAGTTCAGAGGTAAAAATAGTTAGGGTTTATTAATAAAATAACATATTACTGCTATTTATTAAAAGAAAGAAAGAAAGAAAGAAAGAATTAAAGAAAGAAAGAAAAGGTGGGAGGGAGGGAGGAAAAAGCCTTCTTTGTTCCTAAAATTGTTCCTATGTTTTGTTGAGGAAAAAGGGTTCCTGAGTTCCTACAAAGGTTCCTAGCTTTAAATTTTATGAAATATTTAGTTATTTAATTATTGGGACAATACAATTGTACAGGATTGAAAGGAAATCAAATATTGTCATTTTTACATTCAGAAAAGCATTCTTAGTTTCTGAACATCTCTTCTGTGTGTGTTGGGAGAAAAAAATAAAATAAAAAAAAGATCTCCTGGAGAAATGTTCTTCAGAAAAGAGAAACAATCAAATATCTAAAAGTTCTTGTAATAATAATAATAATAATAATAATAACATTCTGTTTCGCTAATATATATATATATATATGCAAGTGCAAGAAAAAAAAAGGTTCATAAGTTTGTGAAATGGTTCCCAGTTTATTAAGAATGTTCTGGATAACTAAAAATAAATATTAAATAAAATACGATAAAAAATAAACAAGATGTATGAAAAGTATATTTAATTTCTGAACATAGCATTTTAAAAAGTATACATAAACCCCGGAGAACCCGTAAATAAAATCATATCTTTCAAAAAGTTTCCTTAAAGCTAATAGTTTTTTTTCCTAAAAAACTTCCTTTTTTTCTCTATTAATCTGGGCTTTGAAAACAACTTTATTAGCTCCTGTGAAAGAAAGGTTCCAGCAGTAAAAAAATAAATAAATAAATAAATAAATAAATCTGGGGTAATGAACTGAAAAGAAGTTTTAAAATGATCCTGACAAAAAGGTTTCTGTTGTTTATTTGTTGTTGTTGTTGTTTTTTGTTTGTTCCATGTAGAAAAACATTTAAATTGTGTTTAAATATTTCTTTGTTCATGAAAAGGTTCCTTAATTTCAGAGGAAAAAATATGGGCTCCTAAAACAACGTTCTGTGCCCCTGAATAAACGTTTGTTCCTGCAAAAAAAAAACTTTTACTGAAGATGGTCCTGGACCAAGAAATGTTCCTGATATAATTATAAATTATATTTTTTAAAGGAAAAACATCTGGAAACAGAAGAAGTTCTGGTTTTTCGAAAAGTTAATCATTTGAATATCTATAATTATTTTTGTCTATTTTCTAGGGACTAATCCCACTCTTATCACTCACTCACTTACTCATCATCTATACCGCCTTATCCTGTATACAGGGTCCTGGGGGGCCTTGAGCCTATACCAGGAGACTTAGGGGATGAGGTGCAGTGCTTCCTGGACATGGTGCCAATACATACACATACACACAAACTAATCTGTCTTTGGACTGCAGGAGGAAACCTGGAGTACCCGGAGTAAACTCCATGCACACAGACACTGGGACGGGAATCGAACCTGGACCCTGGAGGTGCGAGGCGACAATGCTAACCACTAAACCACCTCAGTCTTAAATGCAGCAAAGGAACCTGGAAGAAAAATAAAATGAGAAGTTGTTCGGTGGTGAGTGTGTGGTTACAGTAACTCCACTTTATCACACCATCTAGTTGTTGATTAATTTCCTGAAGGAGCGTGGCTCAGTAAGTGTTTTATTCCTCACATGGGGCAGTTACACTAATTACAGCAGTCGCAATAAAACATCAGCATGTTCACACAGCTGTGTGTGGGTGTTTTGTTCAATCCCTTTGTTGCCAATCATCAATTAGTGTGTGTGTGCGCTGTGTGTGTGTGTGTGTGTGTGTGTGTGTGTGTGTGTGTGTGTGTGTGTGTGTTTAATCCTCTGCTCTGTTTTGATGCCTTACCCCAGTGCAAGTAATGATTTCGTTATTCGCTGGTAATTAACCACTTAACTTTAAATTAACTCCAGACTAATGAAGACTCTCCCTCAGCACTCCATCTCACCGGGACTTCGCTTGTTAATTGCCACGCAATATTTTGACTCAAAGTTCACTTTGATTATTAGATTAATTAATCAATTAATTGCAGAACACTTTATGCAATTAAGAGTGCTGTTCTGTAATTACTCATCTTTTTAATGCTGATAAATTCCTGGAGCAGCAGGAGACTTGGCTGGGAGACTTGGCTGGGGGCTGGAAAGCTTCTCTGTAATAACACTGAGTCCCAGCATTTACAAGAGGGATGATGGAGTCGGTCAAAACAAGATGCCAAAACAATTATTATTATTATTATTATTATTATTATTATTATTATTATTATTTTTATTATATTAAATGAGGCTAATAAAATTAAACATTGCAAAGAAAAAGCAGATGGTGCACACTTGGCTGATGGAAGTGTTGAACAAATATATATTTTTTAAATATTGTGATTTTTATCTTAGTGATTAAATGTTCAGTGTGTGTAATGTTTGGAGCCCTCTAGTGCCTAAATTTGACAACATCGTGTTTTGAAATAAGTAAAGATTTACATTCAAATTATTTAAGTTAGTTTTTTTATCTGACGCTGCAACACATTCAAAGTCTGTGGACAAAGCTCCGTCTCCAAAGTCCATATTAGTGAACCTAGAGTTATCATGCTAACTAGATAATAATAATAATAATAATAATAATAATAATAATACACCTTTAAAGTAGTCTGCTGTATACTGTTTGGTACTGGAACTATGACTGGCTGACATTCTGTACCATCCCAAATAAATAATAAAGAAACATCACCCACAAATGAAGAAAACTTGGAACATTGGTGAACTTTGCCAAGAGTGATCAGCCCACAAAAATGACTTCAAAAGTAAATTCTCATATAACGACTCATCCAGGAACTCATAAAAAAAAACAAAAAAAAAACAGGACAACATCTTAAGACCTGCAGGCCTCACTCGCCTCAGTTAAGGTCAGGGTTCATGATTCAACAATAAGAAAGAGAGACTGGGGGCAAAAATGGCCTCCATGGGAGAGTTCCAAGCCGAAAGCCACTGCTGACCAAAAACAACACAAAGACTCCTCTCAGGTTGCCAGAAATCTTAATTATCATTATTATTTGCCAGAATCTTAGTGTTCCCAAAACTTTTGGGGGAAAATATTTTATGGACTGTTAAGACAAAAGTTTAACTTTTTGGAAGTTGAGTGTCTCGTTACATCTGGTGTAAAACTAACACAACGTTTCATAAAAATCATACAAAGAGTAAAACATTAAGGTTGTAGTGTGATGGTCTGGGGCTGATTTGCAACTTCAGGACCTGGAAGACTTTCCATAATTGATGGAACCATGAATTTCGTGCTCTTTCAGAAAAATCTTAAAGGAAAATGTCCGGCCATCAGTTCGTCTGATATGTTAAAGTTTTGGAGTGGCCTAATCAATGTGCGGACATAAATCTTATTAAGAAAACATTAAACAGACTGATCATGCTTGGAAACCCAATGCATGAATTAAAACAGTTCTGCAAAAAAGAGCGGACCAAAATTCCTCCACATTGATGTGAAAGACTCATACAAATTCTTACAAATGCTAGTTATCGCAAAAGCTTCATTGAAGTTGTTGCCACCAAGGGTGACATAAACATTTATTAGGTTTGGGGGGCAATTACTTTTTCACACAAGGCCAGAAAATCTGGAGAAAAAAAAATACTGTATTTACAACAAAATCTTCCGTTTGTAAGATCACATGGTTTTCAATTAGGTCAAAATCAATGAATTATTAGATGTAATCAGTTTTGATATCAAATTTTTGACAGTTTTAATTATAAAATGAATAACACAGATAACAGACTTAAAAGCTTTATATAAAATTGCTAAATAAATGATGACATTTCTAAACAAATGAAGTGAGACGTCTGACGTAGCTTTTGCACTGATCTTTACCTTTGACGCGGGGACACTTTCAAATCGTCAAATGTGTTTCTAAAAAAATCTCTTTTTGTGTAATAGAGAACAGAGACAGAGATCTAAGAATATATACATGAATTTATATATTTTTAAAAAAAACTTTATCCAAATTTAATTCTAACAAAGTCTTTAAGAAAGAACAGACAGCCAAGTGTCATTGTACAGGATGCACTGAGAGAGGGGGGAAAGAAAAAGAGAGAAAAACAGTCCCTTAATCCTCCTGGACAATACAGATTCATGTATATGTACAAATACTGCACTTCCTGTGTGTATATATAGATCAAGAGTGTCTTTCCTGAAATTGTCTGGCCACTAGAGGGCGTGTGGTGTTTCCTTCCTGACTTTGACTTTCAAGATTCCATCCATCCATTGTCTACACATCTTATCCTGTGCGAGGTCACCGGGGGCCTGGAGCCCATCCTGGGGAGCTCAGGGCACGGGGGTTGGGTGCACTCTGAATGGAGGGTGACCACAAGCACACACATTCATTCAGACACACACCATCACACACACTGGGAAATTTGGTCACTACATACAGGAGAAACCCACCATGCACTGGGAGGACATGCAGCCTGGGATTCGAACCCTCAACCTCACTGTGCTGCTTGATATTAATGTTGAATTCTAGGGTTCACCCCATAAAAAGACAGAGTGTGACAAAGGCATCTATACATATGAAAAGATAATATAATTGCATTACATTCTGATGAAATGTGTTAATGTCCCTTATGTACGGAGACATTTGAGACACATTGTAGAATATTATATTAAATGCACCTGATGATACTGAAAAACAGCTTAATTAATAAAAGTAAAAAAAAAACTTGTTTTTGTTTCAAAAGGTGTAATAAAGACGTTACAAAGCACTCATACTAACTTATACACACTGATCTACTCACTATGGGCAAATTTGGAAAACCAATGAGTTTACTCTGCATGTCTTTGGATTGTGGGAGGAAACCAGAGAACACGGAGGAAACCAACCAAGCACAAGGAGAACATGCAAACTCCACACACACAGACCCCGAAGCGGGACAAGAACCCAGACCCTGGAGGTGCGAGGCGACAGTGCTAATCACTACGCCACCAAGTCGCCAAGGAAAAATCATTTGATCTCTATGTTAGACAAACATTTAGACGAACGGATTGAAGTTAATCACAAATTCAGCAGTTGAAATGTTAATAAAGGCTAAAAATAGTAAAAGGAAAGTGCCTTATTTAAAAAAAAAAAAAATCAGTAAACACCAGCACATTGTGAAGATTTGTTAACGACCGGCCACACCATGAAATCAGTAAACAGTCTAAATGTGTTTAGTGTGTGTGTGTGTGTGTGTGTGTAGGGAAAGTGAAGAAAAAGCTCGTCCTGTCCCGATGTGCATGAGAGATCTCAGAATAACATTTCAGCATTTCTCAGGATGAAAATATCATCTCACCCTCCCCTTCGGACTCACGTCTTGGCACAGACAGAAATCAGGAGAGACATCTCTATGTCTCTTTTTTTATTATTGGGATGTTTAGAAATTTTCCATAAACTTTTGCTCGGCTCGTCTTCTCCCACAGTGTTTAAGGAGCAAGCCGAGAGGATGTCACACACACCCCATGAAGCACGGAACAGAGACAGAGAGAGAGAGTTAAAATAAGCCACAGAAATACTCCTGGGTCCTCATCAGAGATGGATCACAGCATGCTCTATAAACTCTGGAACAATCTTGTAAATTGTCCCGTATAGACATATGGGAAATATTGGATATGTTGATGGGGGGTTAAAGGGAAAGGGGAAGGGGGGGGGAGTGGGGTGCTAATATTTTGAAGCTGTAAGAGAACATGACTCACTTTTACAACATGCTATTGAGCAATGCTAACTGGCTCATCTGTCAAAAAAAAAAGTAGTGGTTTCCATAGCGATTAGTACCATGTGCCTTTATTTTTGTCTTTTGGATGATTATTATTATTATTATTATTATTATTATTATCTGTTGTTGTTGTTGTTGTCATTATTGTCACTTGTTTCTAGTTCCTTATCATTTCTCTCTGTGAGTAAACCCACACTGGTGCTTTGTGTTTTTTTTTTATTTTTTATTTTTTCCATTTTCCAAGTACATATTCCACATTCTGTGTTTTAATGTAATAACAGAAATAGTGGGTTCTATTGGGATTGAAACCCAAGACCTTTCATGGCAAAGTGAGAATCATGCGCAATGTGCCGTGACGATGACATCAGTACTCGGGGTGATGTTTATTACTCAATTCGAACAATTTATTTCTTGAATGTTGCTGCGTGTATGAAATGTGCAGTACAATGTGCTAAACAAACTTTCCTGGTTTATCTCACTATTACTGCAGATACTGGTTATGTTTTTTTTTTCAAGTAATTACAAGTTATTATAATTATTAATTGATTTTGATGCAAAAGTTTTGTCCATAAACCAAACCTGAACATGTGTTTAAGTGATATGTAAAAACGTTTTCTTTTAATTGATTGATTGATTGATTCTTTGTGCTGTTTTATTTATTTGAGACAATTTCCATTGAAAGATAATGATCAGCTCAGACTGTTTTTAAGGCTTTTTTCACATTTAATACATATTGTTTTCTAAAGTGTGAAAAAAAATCATGGTGGACCAAACACAAATATAAAATATATATATATATATTTTTATATATATATAAATTTTTGGTGTTCAAAGTACACTTTAAAAAAACAATTAAAAGCTTTATTAAATAAATAATCATTCAGTAATCATTTTTTTATGTATTAGTGTACCTATAATTAATCATAATTTTATATCCATAATAAATCTAAATAATCTCTAATGCTAAAAGTTTGTTTGATTCCTGTTCTCCCTTTTTTAAAATATTTTCCCCTTAAATCATTCTTTATAGAATCGCACAATAAATTAGAAAGTTAAAACTTTAAACGAGACCATGTTTCATTAAGTCACCTTATATTTTTTATTCATTTCTCTTAATTAAGAAAATTGAGTACTATGAGAACATAACTTTCTTATTATAGGAATAAGTATTATATTCTTATTAGGAATATGAGAGTATATATAAGAATATATTCTAACTTAAGAATAATTTGAATTGCATGATGGTGTTTTTTTCTATAGTTTTTCTATCTTTTCCTCATTAGAAGAATTTTCTAATGTTTATTTATATAATAAAAATGTAATTAGTATTATATAGAAACTTACTCTAGTCTAAATGTGTTATCATATCTTAATCCTGATTGTGATTTCGCTTGTGCATGTGCCATGTCGTACAGATCCAGACCACAAGGGGCGCATTGGCCTGAATTTTGGGTTGAACTATTGCTTTGTGGAATAGAAAATAAAAGTACATCAGAGTCTCATTTATATCTACAACTCAAACATGAAATTTTGCAGTCCTGATTAGGTCTCTATGAGTTTTGAGTCTGAGTATGTTGAGACAGAACATAGATGGTGTGCAGCAAAAGTTTTTATCACCTTTTTTATCACAAGGTTTTTAAGGTTTTTATTGTCAATAATGATTAGCCTACATGTTTTAGATCAAATAAACATATTGCGTTTATGCGCTCTGGGAGTTTACATATTCTCCATGTGGTTATTGGGTTTCCTCCAGGTACTTTGGTTTCCTCCCAGAGATCAAAGACATGCAGTAGCATTTCTAAATTCCCCATAATGTATGATGGAGTGTGTTTGCTTGTGTTGTGCTCGGCACCACATCCACGTTGTCCCCTGCCTCGTGCCCTGGGGTACTGTAGGCTCCAAAATGACGCCACACAGGATAAATGGTACGAAAACAAACAAACAAAAAAACCGCATGGATAAACTTGTTAATAATTCCCACTATGCAGCACGCACTCAGCATCCTGTATTCATTTGCAATGTCACTTGTGCACAGCCTCAAAATTCCCACAAAGCACATGTTTGTTTGATGTCTGTTTTGGGCACGAGTCTTGATTAATAAATACTTTTAAATCCGTATGCAGCTCAGGAACAACAGTGGAAAATTGTAAAGAGAAACAGAGCTTAGTGTGTTTAATGTCTCGGTGTGAATGAAACTGCTAAATATTGTAATTATGACTTGGAAAGCACAGGAACAGGAATCTGGCTCTGATGTTACAACATTCTATTGGTTGTAAATTTGAATCCTCGAAACGTTCATTAGTTACGCAGGTGAGGGGACTAACAGCGCTGTCCAGTCATTGGTCAAATAAAAAACCAGCCTGAAGATAGCTGCGGGGACGGATAGCATACAGGACTGAAGTACAGTTAATCACAGTGGGAAAACAACACTATGTGACTTCCCCCGCTTCAAATGCCTCCGAGCAGCCAACAAAACAAATAAATGGAAATACAAGGAGTTCCCCAAGTGTTTCGAGTCCGTCTCACTCTCTCTCTCTCTTGTTCTACGTCAGCGTTTAATTCCTTTGACTTTAAACCATCATGGTCACTCCATAATCTGCCATCTTGATCATTCCCCTGACAGCCCGACCCTTTCATGTGAGCCTTATTTCATTTGTTTGTCTGAACCTAAGCATGATGAACGTGAGAGAGACAGAGATTCATGTTTTCCCCACTGACGAGAAGAGCTCAAAAGTGGGCCGAGAATGTCAGACGTCTAAACACCAAGACGTAAAAACGATGAAAAGTTGATTAAATTCATCCCTTTAAAAACATCTATGAGTTCAGGGTCATAGCGATATGATGCAAATGCTTGGGTTTGTAACAAAAAAAAAGCATTCATGGACCAGCATTAGTTAAACACTGGCAGTTTTATGACACTGACTGAAATGTGACTTTGGAAAGTAAGATATCCGCCTGAATACCAAGCGATCGCAGATTCGGACTTTAAACTCATCATCAGGCACAAAAAGTGAACAAAAAGTCTTTTTTGTGGAATCGTAAGCACTTTTTGTCAAGCACAACATTCCTGTAGTATTGGACAAACCACTGGATAAACATGGCATGTGGAATGTGTTATACATTAGAAACACTACCATGTGGTTTGTATTTCAGTCATTAAAAGGACATTTCAGAGATTAACATGAAAACAAAAATTAGGTAGAGGGTACAAACAGCGTCAGAGCTCCGGTGTCCTGGGTTCTATCCTGAGCTCGCACTGCTGTCAGTGTGGAGATGTCCATGTTCTCACATCTTCTTGTAAATTTCCCTTTAGTTAAGATGCCTCATAAGTCTGCTAATGTTGCCCCTGGATTATTTAGGGTATCGTTATTGGTATAAACGCATTGCTGAAAAGACACTGTTTAATAAAAAAAGTGAAGTTTCAATAAGAGTTTTTTTGGAAAGGACAATATTTCTATACATCAGCCAATGTTGCAGAACCAAAAGCCCAAGGTGTAAAGTCAGACATGATCCAGCTCTCCCTGAGTCAAACCCAAGGTTCGAGGGTGGAGTTGCACCTGATGAATCATGATTCAGTCTGATATAATTCAGTGCCTCTTACCCAGGTACCCAAAACTCTGAGCTATGATCCTGCCTGCATGAAGTCAGACAATGAGTCCAGGGATGGTGTTAGACCCTGATACAGGTCCTTACTTACAAAGTCCAACTGCAAGGCCAGTTGGACATCATGCGTCTCATCATTCTTGGATGAAGTTTAAAAAAATCCAGGTGATGCAGTAGGAGCCAATTCAGCTTTATGTAAGTGGGAGAAGTCAGACCTATACCAGTTTCTCCATCTGGTTTCAGTTAATTCAGATATCCTGTGGATAAACACCTGAATCAGTAAGTTTGTTGTCCTGAGGTTTAGGGTTCAGGCCTAGTGTTTGGACTAGAATTGTTTGTCAGGAAAATGTGTGGTTACTGGGATTAACAGTGGTGAACAGGAATATGTGGTAGTGGTAACCATAGTGATTTGTGATTGATCTTTGGGAACAACAGTGATCAGTGATTGATCTTTCTAAATAATAATGGTCATTGATTGATCTTCGGGAACAATAGTGATCTGTGATTGATCTTTGGGAATAAGACATGATTCTGCTCTAGGCCTGATTAAAACATCTGGATATTGTAATACACTGGTAATAGACACACAAAACTTCACTCTATGAAAAGTGCTTCTCTTTTAAAACCCATTGAAAAAAAGGGCTAAAGTGGTAAAATCGCTAAATAATAATTAATAGATAACAGATAGTTGTTGTACAAATTATTATTTAGTGTTAAGCATGTTGTCATAGAAACAAGTCATTTCTGAGTCTGAATTGAGCAACAGTCTGTTAAATCTTGTTATTACTATAAAACAGAGACACCCTGCACACAAAGTTATTTCTCACGGCCCGAGACTGTAAACTATTTAGGACTAGTAGAGCATGAACTCCTCCTAACATGCACGTCAGTACTGTCCCATGTTTATTCATCACACACTTTTAGTGATATTTACGAGCGGAAGCTCGAGCACAATGTTGAAGAGACTCTTTTGTAAGACTGTCACAGCCATAGATTAATCTATAACATGATGTTTATAGTGTATTGTTTAGGATATCATTGTGCTATTCAGGATGTTCACAGGATGTCCGTATCCACAACCAAACACACACTTACACACAGATGTGCAATAAACACACAATTCAATATTATTATCATTATTATTATCAGTGGTAGTAATAGTAGTCCAAAGAAACAAAGGCAAAACCAATCCTAGGGTAATAACTATGGATGACAAACTCATCTGAAATTGTTAAAAGCTGCTTTAAAAGCTCTATGCAAATAAAATTTAACTGAATCAAACTGAAAAGAAAGAAAAAAACAAAGAAAGAAAGAATCAAAATGGCAAAGAACTGATTCTATATGAGTCTAAAATGTAAACCCAACCAAAAAATCCAAAAATGAATTTTAGCTTAAGATCAGGCTGGAGATTTGTGAATAAAGACGACTCCTGATCCTGACAACTTAATGCTGCTGCTCCAAATTTGAACTCAGGGTGTTGAAAAGAATGAACGACCCTAATATTAAAAAAAGAATGCCCAAGAATGAGGCATCACTGTTTTGTTTTTTTATCCGTGACTCAGTTGATTAGCGATCAATTACAACTGGATTGCAAAAACACAGCTGTTCCATATTCACCACAAAACATGCTGTTCTAACTTGCCATGTTGCATGTTTAAGTGATTAAAGCAATCAGCCAAAAGAAAAAAAAATGTTATGTTACAATTTTTCCCAAAATCAGCCATGATATGTTTTCTGTCTGAAGTTTTTTTTCAGCCGTGTTCTGGGGATATGAGTCAAATATACAGCGTCTAAAAAAGCCCCAAAAAATCATACAGTATCTTGCTTATCAATGAAAACCCCACACCCCCGTCATGACTCCATCTTAAAGCCTAATCACAAAATTCCATCAGGACATCAGTCTCGGAGAGAAGGTCTGGTCCAGAACTTGGATGCGAAATTATATTTTAGAGCCAACTATGTATTTTGAGACGTGTGTGATCTTTCACTGCTGAACTGGAGGTCGTTACATTAATCTCACAGCTCTTTTTTATAAATGTTAAACAAACATTTTACAGGATACTTCCTAATATCAACAGCTATAATTTACTAAAACATGTAATATAAATCTGTGATTTTCTGCTCTTAGCTGCAGGTATAGAAAATTAATAAACACCTTCTAACCAATCAAAATCCAGAACTGAAGAGTGCTGTGGCGTGAAGGACAACAATGTACATTCATTATCTCACCTGAATAGAGATGAACAGATAATATGGAAAATATTCAGGAAAGAAATGCTAATCACTTAATATTATAATACTCAAATTATAAGACTATGAATCTATAAAACATTTTTACGATAACCAGCTTTAAAAAAATATATTTTTAAAGAAAACAGTATATAGTAAAAAGTAAATATTGCATACAAATTATCAGCTGCTAAAAATGAATGTATGATAAATAGATAAATAACAACAACAACAAAATATATTTTTGGATTATTTCCTTTCATTTATCATTTTTTTCAGGAATTTGAATGAATGTCATGTTGAAAATTAATATAACATTTTTAGTAGCATTTTAAATGAACAGAGGAGTTGTAAAAATTTGTTTTGTGTCTGCAAACAGTAAGAGTCATATATTTCAGAGTTTTACTGTAACGAACACAAAAAATCTCGTATCTGTAAACTTTCGTAGCTATAGATTTTGGAATCCAATTCGGACAAACCACAGAAGTACACACAAATCTTTTTTTTATGCTCGATTATTTTTGAAAGCGATTTTATTCCATACACATCAGTATAAGGTGACAATTTTACAAAATATACACTTTTGTTTGTTAGGGAGCATAAAGATTAAAGACTTTAGAGTGATGGAAAAAGGTCATGTGACCTGATGAGTCCAGATTAAGCCTATTCCAGAGCGATGGGCGTGTCAGGGTAAGAAGGGAAGGACATAAAGCGAACCTCCCATCCTACATAGTACAAGCCTCTGAAGACCCACGTTATGTGAAAAAAAAAATGAAGTCAGCTGACCACCTGAATGAAGTTTTTCCTTCCCTGATGCCAGGCATAGATATTATTTTATTATTAAATAAACTCATATATATTAAATTTAGTATATATATTTTATTTTATATTTATTTTTATAATTCATTTATTTTTATATTTTAAAATAAATTTTACTAATTTACTATAAAGATACTTATTGTTACTATTATCATATTATTATTATTATTATTATTATCATAGTATTATTATTATTATTATTATTATTTAATCCATCTAGGAACCTCTGTAGTCCCACTACGGACCTAGGTGCCAGTGGTGACCATTGTATTTATTATCATTTTTCCAACCGTGTTAGGACCTGCAGTCAACATTCACACACATATTCAAACAATTTGGGAACGGAGCGTCAGTTAGTCCAACCTGCATGTCTGCATGAACTGTGCAAAGAAACTGGAGACCCCAGAGGAAACCCACCAAGCACGGGGAGAACATTTAAACAGTGCTAACTTTATTATCATTATTATACACTGTAAACCCTAATGCTCAAAGTAATTAAACATATTGAGTACTGTTAACTTAAATAATTACAATTAGTTCAAATTAATAGACCTTGATGAGTATTTAGAACTTTTTGGTATTTATGAGTTTGTAGAAATGACACTTTTCAAGCTAGCTGAACAAATTTTATTTTATGTATCTTTTAAGTACTTAAGTAACAGTAACTGTCACCTTAAAGTTCCACCAACTTAAAATCTTTCAGACTAGCGATTTTGTGTCTGACGTCATCAGGGCAATAGGGCACTGGTGGCTCAGTGGTAGGTGTATCACCTGCCATGCGAAAGGCCCGGGTTCGATTCCCAACAACTGGATGAAGTGCCTGTCCCAAGACCAGATAAAATGGAAGGGTTCAGGAAGGGCATCTGGTGTAAAACCTGTGCCAAGCTTGTGTGCGGGACAGATTGTCTGCTGTAGCAACCCCTTCCCAGGAGACCAACAACAATTTATTTGATTTGCAACAACTAAAAAAATGAGTACAACAAACTCAAAAACTCATAGTTCCATTTACTTAAAACTGGAAACATCATTACTTAAAAAAATTGATGTAACTGATTACCTCAAATTTTTTGAGTTTTGCCAACTTATTCGGGTTTACTACAGTAATTTATAGTATAGGGGGATTGTTATACTTTAAAGAAAGGTTTAAAGATTTTTATTTTACTTTTCAACTAAAGATAAACATTAAACACAGTGTGAAGAAAAGAAAGGGTTTAAAAGAAAGTTAGAATAAGGGGGGGGGGTGCAAAATGTTCACAAACGTTTCATCTTCAGTTCGCACATCAGCGCACGCCTCTAACACACTGCTCAGATGATCATGGAAATACCCCCGACACACACACACACACACACGTGCGGAAAAGTGGGAGGAGGGAGTGACCCGGAGCGCATCAGGGATCCCCGGGCGCAGTGAAGCTCACACCCTCAGAGTCTCTCTCTCTCTCTCTCTCTCTCTCTCTGCTACAGTTGTAATCTTTCCCACCGTGAAGGAGAGATGACGATGTCTCGCAGCCATGACTCCCGAAAATGACTCGTGCGCGCTGCTGAACGGCAGTGCCGGGTGTCCCGCGAGCGGCGCGCGCCACCCGCCCGTGCAGCTGTCCCGCGCGCTGCCGCTGGGCTTGGTCCTGGGAGCGCTGATCGTCTTCGCGGCGCTCGGCAACGCGCTGGTGGTGGCCTCGGTGCTGCGGGACCGGCGGCTGCGCGCGCCGACGCACTGGCTGATCGCGAACCTGGCGGCGGCGGACCTGCTGCTGAGCGCCGCCGTGCTGCCGGTGTCGGCGGCGCACGAGGTCCTGCAGCGCTGGGCGTTCGGCAGCGTCTTCTGCGACGTGTGGGCCGCGCTGGACGTGCTGTGCTGCACGGCGTCCATCCTCAGCCTGTGCGTCATCTCGGTGGACCGGTACGTCGGCGTCAGCCGGCCGCTCGCCTACTCCCGGATCGTGACGCGCCGCCGCGCCGCGCTCGCCGCGCTCTCGGTCTGGCTCGCCTCCGTGCTCATCTCCGTCGGCCCGCTGCTCGGGTGGAAGCAGGCGCGCTCGCCGGACGCCGCCGCCTGCGACATCACCGAGGAGCCGTACTACGCGCTCTTCTCCTCGCTCGCGTCCTTCTACATCCCGCTCGCCGTCATCCTCGCCATGTACTGCCGCGTCTACATCGTGGCCAAGCGCACCAGCCTGAGTTTGCAGCTGGGCGTCCGGAAGGAGAGGATCAACTCCACGGAGGTCACGCTGAGGATCCACCAGGGCTCGCGAACGCGCGAGGAGCCCGGGCATCACCCGCGCAGCGCGCACTCGATCACCGCGCTCAAGTTCTCGCGGGAGAAAAAAGCGGCCAAAACGGTGGGAGTGCTGGTCGGAGCCTTCACCGCCTGCTGGCTGCCCTTCTTCATCACCTTACCCATCGGTATGTGGCATCATCATCATCATCATAATAATAATAATAATAATGTGCGCTCACTGCATAATGCTTGGCTCTTGTTCTGGGTATTACTGTAGGAGAGACAGAGTTCAGGTTTGGTTATAACTGACTGCATCATTTTTTTAGCAGGTATTATAAAGAGTTATAGCGTTATAATTGGCAGCACGTGGCCTACTGGTTCTGTTCTGTGTGTGTGTGTACTCCACTACATACTCCGGTTTCCTCCCACTGTAATAACAACATCTCAACATGCTTGGTTCGTGCTCTGATAGAACAGAGTCAGGTTTTGGTTCTAATTGATTACACTAAGACTTTAGCAGGTATTAGTCATAGTCATAGTATGCTAATAGACAGCACGATGGCTTAATGGTCTGGTGGATTAATGGTCTTGCACCTTAATACTCGTGCTTGGTGAGGTTTTGTTGTCCAGGTACTCCGGTTTCCTCTCACAGTCCAAAGACATGCATATTAGGCTAATTGGCTGTAGGGTGTGAATCAGCCTGACCCCGCCTCATGCCCTAAGCCTCCTGGGATAGACTCCAGGCCCCCGTGACCCTGAATACAAGGATGATGATGAGTGTGTGAGTGAGAGAGTAGTATCAGTTATAGTATTCTAATAAGCAACATGGTGGCTTAGTGGTTAACACTGTGGCCTCGCACCTGCAGGGTCTGGATTTGATTCCCAATTCAGGTCTGTGTGCACGGAGTTTGCATACCTTCCCTGTGCTTTGTAGGTTTCCCCCAGGTACTCCGGTATGCAAATTAGGCTAACTTTGCCCGTAGTGTGTGAATGAGTGTGTGAATGTTGCCTGGAGGACTAGAGATCGTCATGTGCTAGATGGTTGGAT
The DNA here is from genome assembly GCF_024256425.1 of Clarias gariepinus. Classification (NCBI taxonomy): domain Eukaryota; kingdom Metazoa; phylum Chordata; class Actinopteri; order Siluriformes; family Clariidae; genus Clarias; species Clarias gariepinus. The sequence continues at coordinate 2,671,020 of NC_071109.1, read as the reverse complement.
AGCATTATAATGTATCCGAGTTGTTCACGTCGTTTTACATGTATTTAGTTTCCTAAAACACGTTCATAAGGAACTCTGCATGTTTGACAGGAAAACACTGCTATGGGTTTTACCGTAATTTTTTAGAAACTGCAAAATTTAACTCTAAATACAGTATATAGACAAATCCGTAGGATGAAGCTGTATCTTATTTCATTAATATATATATATATATATATATATATATATATATATATATATATATATATATATATATATATTGTGTGTGTGTGTGTGTGTGTGTGTGTTTATTGCTAAGGAGTTTTATCTCCCTATGGAGATCCTCTTTATGATAAGACACAGGGACTGAACCCCGGTCCTGGACAACACCTTGTCTCTCACATTTCCTCTAACACACCCAGGAAATGGTCTTGTTTGGTGGGAGTTTAATGGAATCAGATGGGTGTTTGCAGGGAAATGCAGGACATTTAGTTTAATGTAAGATAAGCAGTTGTTCAGACCCAGAGTTGGGAACCAGAGTATGATAAAGAAACATGCAGTAGTAGAGTTCAACTTTTAAGAGTTTCCCAGTGAGTCAAAAACAAACAAATAAACAAAAACACAAACAAACAAAGTAACTGACACATTTTTAGAGTGTGTGCATTAAGTTCCTGGTTTAATTGCACTCTTGGGAAGAAGAGATTAAATCCAGACGGCTGAAGCGTACTTCCGTTTCAGTAGAATGTGGGAAGCTGTAGGATGTTAGGACCCTGATAAAAATCCATGTGATTTTCACAAACCTCCAATGGAAGGACGATGCGGCGGCGCTTTAGTGCTTAAGCCTGTCCTGCTCTCTCACCTCCTCATCTGTGAACTCTGTGAACTCAAAGAGATCAGCTCCTGAAGCTTCTGAAGACCAACATCAGCACCAGTGTTCCTGTAAATAGATCCTCACGTTGTAGATCACTAACCAGCTGAGCTGAGTCTTTACCATGACGTTGACACAGCCTTGTATAGATCAACTGCATTCTGGGATTTCAAATCCATTGTTTACATCGACATCATCCCCATTAGTTGTGTGATGGATTTCTGACAGATACGACATGGAACATTGATGGAAAGTGAAACTCGAGCTCACACTGAAACTGTTTCACCTTTTATTCCTATCGGGTCAAAATACAATATTGTGAGCATAACATCTAAACACGTTTATGCAAATTTCAATTTAAACTTGTTTAATGTGTTACAGGATGGACTTGCACAATCCAAAGCGTTTTTGAAGTGAGGGTTTTTTTCCCAAATGCAGAAAGATTATTGATGGAGCGAGCATCACAATGGCGTTAACTCTACAAAACGTTTTCCGAGACTCGACCCAGGAGGGTTTCTAATAAACTACGATTCTGCGTATGTTCAGTCATTTGCAGCTGGTTTCAGTGTAGAGGTTTCATGTTAAATGTTAAATGTTGTGAATAACCAGCATGTGTTTCGACTCTTTTGTGAAGTGTCTGGACGCACACTGAGCACTAGAGGACTTCATTACTCTGTTAGCAGGGATTCTCTTTTGAAATTGTTTTTTTTTTTTCACTTGGTCTGTGCTCAATCTGCGCCGGATATCCGGTTCCAGATCACAGCGAGAGTAATGGAGAATTCATGGTGTCGACCCTCTGCTCTGGTCGTGAGGAAGCCCATGGAGGAAAACTAAAAGAGGGCCAGAGAGGGCTTTTATTTTCCCCTCCGCTTCCTTTTTTCACCCTGCAGGGCCTCGGCTCTGTGTGCTGCGTTGATCCAGCTGTGCTCCAGAGGGGGGAAGCAGCGTGTGAGAATTGAGATGTTTAGGATCGCGTGGTTATTATAAATGCATTAACATCACAGCCATTCTTCTGTAGGCCGAGGTCACGACCCCGGGGCCACAGTGCAGCTGGATTGGCTCTTAATTAGACAAGTTTTCTCAGAGTTAAGAGCAGACCTCTGCACCGGGTCCTGGGATTTCCTGAGTCGTAGCATGGCGCTTTATCTTGCCCGAGATTGGGATTGGGACGATAAGATACATTCATGGAGTTGATAAACATCCACCAAATCCGCTCACAAGTTTCCATTTTTAAACCTGATCACACGTAGAAGGGTAGCAGCGCTTCATGTTTTTAATTAGAGAAACTGGAACATCGTGATAAAAGGAAACGTTAAATAATTCAGGCTTAAATTGCTAACCGTGACATTAAAGTCAGGTTTATGGCTACATATGAGCTCTGTGGACTTAAATCTATCATTATCGTAGTTGTTATTGTAACAGAATCTCTTAGTGATTCAGTGATTAATTGCTTAAAGCAGAGTTACAACCACCCTTACAGCCCTGAAGCTGATTATTTTTCTATAAAAAGTATAATACACCGCTTTTTTTTCGTTTATTGTTACGCGTGATCAAGAAACCACCAAAGCTTTGTGACAAAGTGCTGATACTGGAGACTCCTTCCATACAAGTTCCATAAAAACAGTTCTCCTTACAAGACCTGGCGTAGGTTGTTGCTACAAAAACAACAACGTATTATAGCTGCTGTAGTAGAAAAGTAATAATAATAAGAAGAAGAAGATAAAGAACTGTTGACCAATTCAGTTTAAACTCTGGTAGAAAAATAATTAAGTCCTGAGCGTTTGTTATCCCGAGAAAATATTTAAAATATATTTGGAAAAATCCAATAAAACATTTCTTAATAAAAAAATTTTAGTTGCAGCTTTACAAAACCAATATCCTCAATCCAGACCGTCTCGGTTCACACCTGTCCAAACAAACCAGGTTTTGATTCAACGAGAAAGAATCCTGCATAAATAAACACACCCCAAAGAACTGTCTGCTCTCTAGGAACTATAATTTATTAACTCTTAGATTTTCACATGCACATACATGCTGAACAAAAAGGTTTTATCGCTGACTTTTTCAGACTGACCTTTAAAGGAAGCAAACAAGCGAAAGATATACACTCTGTACCATAACATCCTGTTTTACTTATTGGTCAGCGGCCAGCGTGGTGCGAACCTATTGTCTTTTTGGACAGCATGTGGAGTTAGTGGGTCATATTTCATAAACTCGAGATAGTACGAACGTAGAAACTTGCAGACCCCGTGTGTACGTTCTTTACTCGTAGCATGCTAATCCATCTTCCCCTCCAAAGCATGAACAAAGCTCAGAAGTTTATGCTTTGTCCTAAAACGGCTTCAAGCACAAACAACTTCAGGCTCTAAACACACAATAATGATAAAAAATAATCAGCACACAATGTTGTGTGTATTGCACAACACAAGACTATCAACAATTTGAATCAGGGTTTAATCGCTCATTCGATTCAGGCACAGAGGCATCTGTAGGTCATTATTCTTACACAACATATTGTGAAGCCTTATTACATTCTGAAATACAAGCTGGAAAAAAGCAAGAAAATCATGATGTATTCCCCAGGCCTGCACCAGGAGTGGAGGAGGTACAGCTTAAATATCAAATCACGGAATTTAAAATATTAAAACACATGATATCTGTTTCAATATTAAAAAAAAAAACTGCTAGCAAAATAAAAATGTTGTATTTTAAAATCCCTTTAAATTAATTTCGAGAATAGCTGATAATAGAATATGTTTCTGTCATAACATTTATTACTCAGACAAAACATGGTATCAGTGATAAAGTGTCTCATCCAGGTGGAAAAGTGACTTTTCAGACAGGATCATACAGTATAACGCAATTTTTACATAATACTCAGTGCTTCTTATCTCCTTATAACGGGAATTTTTGAAATGCGTATTGGTAGCTATTAGCAGGTGCTAGCACTGCGGGTTAGTGCCATTTAGCAAGTAAACACCCCGCCATTTTAGTAATCATGGATCAGTGGAACGGGCAATAAAATGTATTTCTAGTTTTATTGGATTGTAAAAAAGTTCCTGTTTTTTTTGTGTCGGTAACAAAGAAACACATTTGCTAAATACATTTTCATCACCTTTTATGTTTTAAAGTCTGTAACTTTTTTGAATTCAAATCTTTCAACGATCTTAACTGTCATTTAGATGAAACTTGGCCGATTCAGATTTCACAAGAAAAACATAAACCTGAAAAAGTGTATTATTCTGAAATGAAAATTTGTTAAAATATTGCAACATGAATTTGTTACGGATCATGGTTACGGACACTACAGATTTTTTGCTTTAGAATATTGTAAAGCACTGAGGTTGCCCTGAAATTTTAATAGTGTAAGTGTTTACAATAATTACTGGGCAGACTACAAATTTGTTTGACATTTAAGTAAATAAACTATAGTTTTCTATGTTTTATGGTCACATAATATAAGGTTTGTGTCTAATACAGGTGGTGTGCTTCTAGAAGCTTACACCAATTTCAGTATCAATACCCATAAAGAAATATGAATAATTTGCATTTAAAAAATGTATTTTGATGCAAGACTTTCCAAAAAAGCTAAAGTTAGGATCTTAAAAATGTTTAGTGAAGAGATTGGTACACTGATACTGTACACGTGTTTCTTCACTTCTTCAGTAGCTCTAAAGTGAACTGTGTCCCTCCATCAGACTAACAGCCGTTTAGCTACTAACCTAGCGCGTCCCTTTGTTCTTTGACCCAGAAATCAGTTTTGGACGGAAGCTGAGGTTCGACTGAAGGGTTAGCCATTATATAACAGCGCCTGAGTCTTGGAGCATGTTTACAAAACACATTTCAGCATGGTGTCTATTGGCACTGGATTTAATACTGATCCTCACTTGAGACAAAAAATTCACTTACTTTAAATGTCAAAATCTTTCAAACTGATACGGGTAAGCTCAGCCCTGCGCATGTACCGCGTAAGGTACATTCTGATTAATTCTGATCTGATCCTGCTTAAGTTTATAGACTTTACAGCTCACAATATGTTGATTTTTTTTTTTTTTTCTAAATTACGGCAGTGTGAGAAGACTGATGCTCTATCAGTGTTTCTTATTGCTTCAGAAAACACAGCTTAAAAAAGAGAAACAGAAATATGTAAGACAGTCTAGCGACTTAGCCCTGAGTCACACCGAAGTTTATTTGACCTCTGAGCCAAATCCCACGCTTTTCCTCTCGAGCTTGCGAATGCCGTGAGTCTGTGCTGCTGCTGCTGCTCGTGCATGTTAAAAGCCTCTCTCTCTTAGGAACGGTGCTACACATCCGACATCCATCCAACTACTTATTACGGAGATCCAATGAAAGAATAAAAGACAGAGAGATCAAAAAGAACAGCACGACACACTTTACACAGCTGGAAGTCCTCAGTTGATTTTATTATTATTATTATTATTATTATTATTATTTTTAATGGTAACAGCTGTAGGACTGGAGCCCCAGCAGGAACCACGATGTTGTATGAAGTTGTCATGATGACGGAATAAATTTGATTAATGAGGCTCGGGTGGCATTAAACAATCGACCCCAAAACAATGTCGCAAATAAAACCACAAGACAACAGAACACCATCATTAACTTAAAAAGGAAACCTTGTTATCAGCAGGTTGGATGACTTAATTAAAAAAATATCACTAGATATTGTTTTGTATTAAGGTTGTATTTTCTACATTTTGTTCGTTCTAAAAGCATTTTACCGAACAACAACAGAAAAGTAAACTCGTAACTACTAAAACTAATTAACGTTCTGACAACCAAATGACAACCTCCTGCTGCGGCTGGAAAGAAAATGGATTCATGATTTTTTTCTTCAGCATACATATTTAATTTGTTCCAGAGGTGAAATTTCGTGTTGTTAAACTCATTGTCCCAGAGGAAATAATGTAAATGCAGATAATCCTGTATCAGCCTTCCAAAAATGTTACCAATATTATACATTTTCAAAACTATAATCATATTTTTAAATCTAAAAACAATCAAAACTTTTAGTAAAGACATGTAAATGAAGTAAAATATGAAATAAATAGACATTAAACCTCACTTAACCTTAAGTTATGATTTCTCCTGGCACCGGCTGTTTTAAAAACCAAAGTAAAAGCAGCTCAATTTTCCATTTAATTAAATTTTATTTGTGTAGCGCTTTTAACAATTGACATTGTTTAGATTTAGACACTCTCTTGAATTTCTCCTTGCTACCGTATTTGATAACATCCCTGTGACCCGTGGTGCCATGTCTTCACTAAATCTTACACAAAATGCAAAAACAACCACAAAAAATGTATGTAAATGTAATATGTAAACTCGCTTCGCTTAGCTTTCTACTGACGCAAACACATTTTGAGCGGCTCCCAGGCGTGCGCGCGACTTAGCCAGCAAAAAAAAGGGAAAGAAAAAGAAAATAAGAAGAAAGCTGTCCAAACCCGCCTGTCCCTCTTTGGAAAAGTAATTACCCCTAAACCTAATAACTGCTTGTCCTTATCCTTGGGGTTAACAACTGCAATCAATTAAAAACTTTGTGATACCTGCCAGTGAGTGTTTCACGTCACTGTGGAGGAATTCTGGTCCGCTCTTCTTTGCAGAATTGTGTCACCCACATTGGAGGGTTTTCGAGCATCATGAACGCCCTGTTTAAGTTCATCTCAATCATTGACTGGGCTAACGTTCTAATACATTACTGTCCTCATAGTAACAAGAATTAGGTCTAATTATTTACAGTATGAATGTTATTATTTAACCGAGAAACGTATTATTCATGATAAGGTTTTTTCCTGAGAAGATATTTATGGAAGAAGACTACAGTTTAAGCGCTTTCAAGACAGAAAAATGTACACAAGCTGTGTTTTGGTTTTGCCGTAGTAACTATGATAGAGATGAAAGGATCATTTATAGCAGTAGTGAGAACAGAAACTACATGTAACTTATTTATTTTGAAAAAAAAATCATGATTTATATTCTTTTAATCATTGGCAAACTGCTGAGGAATAAAAGGAGGATAAAACACTCGAGGATGTGCCGTGATGGGAAAATAATCAACTTCAGGATGGTCACAGTAACCCTGCCTCATCGCACCATGCTGCTGGGGATAATTTTTTCCTAAAACAGCAGGACAGAGAGGGTTCTAGTCCATGATGGGGACATTAATGGAAGGAGTCTCCAGTGTCAGAGCTTTGTATCGGTCAGAGGTTAAGCTGTTTTCCGACACTTTCAGCAGTTAGAGAAGTTGTTGTAGCAGAAACATAGGCTACAGGTTGGTGTGTGTGTGTGTGTGTGTGTGTGTGTGTAATCAGAGACAAGGGAAACTTCTTTTTTTATCCTAAGCCCCACCCATCTAATACATGAGTTAGATTTCCAGCCAACTCAATTGTACCTTATATGTTTAGGTGCAAAAGTTTGTACCCCCTTGCATGTGGTGTTTTCCCTACGCTTCGGTATATCCTGTAAAGAAACACGAGTAACCTTTTCTTTATTTTGTAACGACGTTGATTATGAAATGAAGGTCTGATCTTTGGATTAACATGGAAAGGAAATCTGGGTAATTATCAAAGAAAGGAGGAGTTTCCTGACACACAGACCGTAAATCTCTCTCTCTCTCTCTCTCTCTCTCTCTCTCTCTCTCTTTCTCGCTCTCTCAATGACTCACACACACACACACACACACACACAATGCCCTTAAACATGTAATAATATAACAGTATACAGTCAGTAATGTGTAAATTAAAATGTTAAAATTGACCCCAAACTATTTTAAGTTATCAAATATTATCCTTTATGAAGTATTTTAAAAATTTCATAAGAACATTTTCATTTTATTAGACTCTCGGTTCCATTCAGAGCATCTGTAAATGCATTTAATGCAGTTGTGGTTTAATGTTATGGCCTTTTTAAAAGTGTGTGTGTCTGGAACAAAACGAGTGTTAACATCATGGATTGCTTCACTTATTTTTAGCTTTTTGGGTTTAAATGTTATGATTAATATTTTCACCCTGTATCAGAATCAGGAACAATCAGGAAAGAAAACAATTTTATTTAAATATAAAGATTGTGACTGAACCCTGTCCTGGTTTATATAAAATCTCTACAAGGGACGACTCTCAAGTCCAACCAGCTGAATGAAGGTGTAAAAGCGATTAACATTTCCTGAATAATTCGAGCACAGTACAGTGAAAACATTTGAACGTCTGTCCGTGAATGACGGCTTGGAGGTGGCTTGGAGCTCACTGCAGTCGTTCCCGTGTTCAGAGAGTAAAACGCATGATAACTTGTTGTGAAAGAGACACATCTGTCTGTGTGAACTGTACACACAATCATTCACCATTACAGGAACTCGTCAAGGAACTATCGTCACACCCCCGTACAGTCCTGACCTCGCTTCAAGACATTTCCACATGTTTGGGGAATTAAAGGAGTTCCTGGGAGGCCGGGATTTCAGACATGAAATCGCTGGGATAATGCATTGGTGTAGCAGAGGATTATATAGAAAAATGAGAAGAGTTTTCCCTCTCAGAACTGTTCTGTTATTTTGCATTTTATTAAAAGTCCTGCTTGATTTAAACAATGTCGCCATCTCCTGGACGTGATATGAATTGCATGAATAAAGACATGGCACAATGTACAGTATACTGTACAGTACTTAAAGTGAGGTTTGTTAAAGAGCAAACAAGGACTGACCAAGATTAAATTTGGCTTTAAATGTCTTGGGTTGTGTTAAAAAATACAGATTGAAAAATATTTCCCAGGACTTCTGGATTAATAGTTTGGTATGAGGGCGGTTTGTGATGTCAGTAAATAAAATATCGTAGACCAATCACATTAGAGTTCTTTTTAGCTTCTTTAATTTTTCCCTTATGATTCCTGGCTTTTGTCACCAGACTGTAATTGTGATCCGAGAGCAGAAAAGTGTGGAATGGTCGTTGATTGTACGTTGTAGACCTTTGATTTGAAGTTAGAATATTCTAAACATCTTTTTAAAGGACTACACAGAGTCCTGATTGCTTGTTGTTCCCTTGAGGTGTTTCCCTGTCCATCTGAGCACTCCATTAGAGATACAACTCTACGGCTGAACACTTTAATTACCTGTAACCACCCGAAGAACCTTTAAGGAACCCTCTTCTTTTCAGTGATTCCACATTGTGTTCTTTTCTTCCAGTTTCCTTCAACACTCATCTGCGTCCCCCAGAAAGCGTCTTCAAGTTCGTCTTCTGGCTCGGTTACTTCAACAGCTGCGTGAACCCCGTCATCTACCCGTGTTACAGCCGGGAGTTCCGCCGGGCGTTCGCTCGGATCCTGCGGTGCCGGAGGCGTCGGTCACTGTGGAGGACGTTTCCCCCTCACAGCGCCTCCTCCTGCCAGACCAGGAAGGACTCCAGAGACTCCATGGAGAACTACAGCAGCTTTGAGTACGGCAGCCAGAGGATGCTGTCCTTCTCCAGCCCGTGTCTCAGTCCCGGCTTTCACAGCAAGAGTCAGTTTACATTCTCGGAGCATGGACACTTTCATGCACGGAGCAGAAACAACTCAGTTTTGGTGGAGAATTTTACAGATCGGCCTCTGGAGCCCGTCAGAGAGGACACGGCGCTCGACAACGGACAATTAAATCCGATAAATGCAGAGACGTTCTCTGAGAGTGACGCAAAAGACAATCAATCAATCGGAGGAGAACATCATTGTTCTTAAATGTAGCAACTAATAAACTGATCATTTCCTGTTTACTTATTATTGCTTTAAATATACATCAATGAAATGTCCAAATTTACCTCGAATGTAACTACGTACAGTAGATTGTGTTTCTTTAAGACATTTTCTGTTTCTTTATAAATTCTACCAGCATCGTCATTCCTTCGCACTTGTTAACTGTTGGTCACAGTATAAATGCCCTCTTTCCCAAACTGAACTTTAATTTCTCCAAGATTTGCAAATAGTTCTCAAATTTCCCTCCTACAGATGTTCATATGTTTGTTTGTTTTTTCCAGCATTTAATTTGCTGTGCCACGCCCACAAAACTCCATAAAAGGCAAAAGATACAAAATGGCGACAAAACAAAGGGATCAAAGGGTTAAAGTCTCAATCAATTGTATTTTAGTCTTGCAGGTCATTAATACAGAGGGAAAATACAAGTTTCACAAAGTAGAACAAGTTTATTTAATTGGGTTGTAAATGAAATAATCAAAAGCTTATTAAAATTCAATTTGTATAATGTGATTAATTGTAAATAAAATCTCTCAGAATTTTACACAAATACAGGATGAAAGTGTAGGATGCAAAAAAATAAATTCCAACTCAAATGAATTTTTATTAATTTTTAAATAAACACTCCAAAAAAGGTCTTTGCAAATGAATTAATAAAATGAAGCCTTTTTGAAATTTGAACGTTGGTTTTTTATTTATCTTCGCTTGCTTTACTCCTGCACTGATTTTCAGAAGCTCTTTCAAACTCTGAGCTTCATTAAACACAATCTACAAGGACCACGACTGTAAAATATTACTCATCTGACTCAACCACCAAATAATCATTACATTCGTTCACAGGTGAAGCTGATGATCTTTTCTAGCCAAAGCTTTGGAAGAAAGTTCAATAGGAATTTTTCTAAAATTGCAAAAATGTTGAATGTCCAGGATGGAGAATTCTGACGGATTGTCTGGAATAAATAATGACGAGCGATGTTCATGTGTTTGTCTGGTACTTAATTAATTAATAAAGATTTCAATAAATGTGAATATGATGATTTTTATTTAGAAATGTCTTTAATTTTTTTGTTAAAATAAAAGCTAAATATTTAAATAACCATTTAAAAACATACCAAATAAATACATCTTGTATAAGTTAAATTTATTTTTATATTTATCAGAAATTTCAATCATTAATCAAATAAACTGATCAGCCGTAACAGCAGCACAGTAACATTGATTATCCATTATACTGTATACTGTATGGTGAGAGGATCATGAGCGCCTGATCCAATCCAAAAGCCAGAGTAGAATAAATCACTGGAATAAATTCACACGCGTCACTGCAGTACAGTACAAAGAGCTCGAGGTCAGGTTTATTTATTTATTTAAGTGATCTCCCATCACTATTTTCCCCCCGAGCACATTTATTCCTCAAAGATGATTCAGGTATTAATGTGTTTTATAGTTTTTAACCTAATTTTAGTAATTTCAGCTATTTCAATCTCCTTATTCATTTTCTTTGCTTGACGCAGAACAATAACTGACCCTTCTGTAACAGAGTAACGTCTCAGCCACGCCCACAGGATGTGTCGTCTGACAAATGATAATTTCTCCACTGCATCAGTTAGGATTAAATAACTTGTCACAGAACGGTTCGTATTAATCATTCCAGTGATTTTCTAATGGAAGTCTCTTAACTCTTCACTTAATTAAATCCTGGTGGTTGGCCGAGCAGCGTATAAAGTGTAAATACTTAAACATACACAAAAAAATACACACACACTTATGACAACAGAGCCTGGGTTAAGACAATGCACTGTACAAATTTATTTACACACATCTCTTATACAATGCTCATACAATTAATTTTAACCTTTATTTATTTTTTGTTTGTTTCTGTAAATCACTTTTTTTTATAACAATCTTATCAGTGAAACACAACAAAAATTCACACACAGATGTATAACACGGCAAAAAAAAAGTAAACAAAACTGCAATGCGTTATAACAAATAACACCCAAATTAATATCAGTCTAAAATAAACTAAAAATGCAAATGAAAAGAAAAAAAACAAACAAATCAGAAATAAATTAGCTTGAAAGTGTAGTATTCGCCAAAACTTCTAAATGTAACTAAAAAAATTAACAAAAGTTTTTCTTTTAAAAAACAATAACACAATGAGACTCATTTCAAAAGTAATAATACACAATAATGCCTTAAAAAATGAGTGGGTATAAAGAGAGAGAGAAAAAAACAATCAAATGGTTTAGCATTTATAAACTGTACAGCTGTATAAGACATCAGGTTTTTATATAATGAATGAACGACTGAGAATTTGTACACATCTGGTTTTGATTCGCCAACTTTGCTGTTAGATTAAATTTTAGGGTGATTTTTCATTTTGTTTCTTTATTTATTTTAACAGGACCACTGCAGTTTCTGTAAAAAGAAAAAAAGACAAAAAAATGTAACATTACTGGAGTGAACAAAATGCAGGAAATAATAATAAAATTAAAATAAACTTAACTAAACTGTTTCTACATGCATGAAAAGTGATAAAGCAACTACCACATGACCTACAAATAAATAAATAAATGAATATAACCACTGGATTCCAGATTTTTCGTTTCCCAGCAGGAAACCTTATAAATTCTTCTCACTGATATTTTAGCTCCATCTTCACTACATATCCTCCCTACATAGTGTGTAAGACATAATCAGACTCTGCGTGTAAGCATAGTAAACTAATAAACAGATTTAAATTTGAGCGCACTCGATTTTATTTCTTTACATTGCGATTTTCGTTTTGGTTCAGCAGCTCTGATGTTTTATTGTCTCTTTTTTCGTTACTACGTAACGTTTTTTTTAATCGCACAGCTTTACTTTTCACTAATAACGTGACTGTATGTAAGTCGCTCTGGATAAGAGCATCTGCGAAAAGCTTCAATGTGAAATGTAAATGTATTTACTTTTTATAATATTTATTATAAAAGAATTATAAATAGTTATATTAAACATAAAATCTCTCTTACGATGCAGCAGCTGTAAACCGATAACAGGAGATTATTATAAAACTGAGCTGCTGGTAAAAAAAACTGAATCAACATTTTTTTGACCAATCAGAATCCGGGGGGGTTGCAAAAGAAGGAGCGAGAGGAAGCAAACAAGAGATAGATACTAAGTAAGATAGAAAGTGAGAAAGAGTGACAGCAAAAGATAGAGAGACTGAGAAGGCAAGAGAGTAAAAGCGAGATAGTGAGAGAAAGAGAGAGCAAGCAAGACAGAGTGATCGACGGAGAGAAGCGAGAGAAAGTAAGAAAAAATGAGAGCAAGCAAGAGAGAGAGACAGAGGGAGCGGGGTAGAAGAAGGAGGGAGAGAGTGAGGGCAACCAAGCAAGAGAGGGAGGGAGAGAGAGAGAGATACGCACTTAGACGACAAACTTGTTCTTGGTTGTGGAGCCGCTCTTCGTGGCCGTGTCTGCGTGAGACTGGTACCCAATGATGACTTTAGCTGGAACGCCTAACCTTTCCTTATACACACGCCTAGGAACACACACACACATTACTCATCTTGTTTTCATAACTGTAACTCTCTGGAGGGCTATGATTGACACTCAGGTGGGCGGGGCCATCGCGTCCTGTCCCTTACCCTATGTGCATGATGGCGTCTTTGTTCTCGTAGTCTGTCGTCCATATGGCGATTTTGTCTCCTTTGGTTCGGATGTTGACGACGGCGCCGCACACGTCATCGCTGTGATCGTCGAACGCCTCGCCCACCAGACACAGGAGCTGAAACACACACCGCATTCATAAACCTCTCGCTCTCTTCTCACTGTTGTCTGACTGTGTGTGTAAAAGAAAAGTCATGCAAGAGCCTAAGAGTGAGAGAACACACACACACACACACACACACATACCGTCTCGAGCCAGAAGCGGTCTAAATCGGCTCTGCGCTGCTGTTTGGTCAGAGTGATGAGCCAGCGTCCGCCACGTTTATTCCTCTCGTCCTCCCACATGGGCTCGATTCCGTCCTGTGCCGCGAAACACACACAACATTAAGGAAAAGACAAGGTGCATTATCGTGTTCAATAACAGAATGAAAAAAAGTAAAGCTTATAGTAATTATTATAACGTAACGGTGCTTACCTTAAACAGTGAGTAATCACATCCCGACATCAGGTTACTCGAAAGCTGGATGTGATTGTAAAGCCTGAGGAGGTGACATGAGACATGAGACAGTACACATTTTCAACACAATTCTTAATTAATAAACTGTTCACATATAAATATGAGGCGATTTTAGGAACATAGCGGACGCTCGAGCTCTCTCAGTGTGTAATTAATAGAGCGCCCACTAGTGGGAGAAACATTTAACGCTGCGTTCGTCTGAACTTGAATAATACAGTTAGTGATGATGATGATGATGATGACGATGATGTCATCATGATCTCTGGAACGAGGAGGAGACTGTCCCCGGGTTCCTGAGGAGGAATATTCCAATTTTAAAAAGCGCTTTCTTGAAAATTTAGTCTAACGCATCAACTAAACCTCACAAATCACAAACCTCGCGGTTCGGATTGAGCGACTGTTTTTTGTTTTTTTTTGGATCAGCATAAAAATTATTTTACTTTTAATGCAGAACTTTTTAGAAATTATAGAAGAGATAAAGTAAGAAACTTCAGGCCATTGTTTTATATAAAAATAACTTTCAGGATGATTAATGTTTAAATGAAGTCTCAGAGTAAAATATTTAATTACAGTTGTTTAAAAGAGGGTGGTACTTACCACCGTTTAAACAAAAGTGCATGAAACTAAATAAATAGGTACAGAAGCAAATAAATGTATAAATAATCTGACTTTTTTTATCAATTGAGCTAAAAAAAAGTGTTCAACAAATTACTTTTTATTTTAAAAATAATGTGTATACTGTAATTGTGAGTTCTAGTAGTAATAATATTTGACTTTTTCTTTTTTTTTTTATTGGAGAAGCCGAGGTTAAATTTCAAAACAGTGAATCGATTCAGTGAATCAAAAACAGAATTCTACTGACTCACTTGACTTGATGAATCGAATCGACCAACATACTGTAACAGTGATTAAACTGTATAATCGATTTCCTCGCACAGCTCTGTCTGAGGTTTTTTTTTGCTCAGGTCAGGGGTCAGGGGTCAGGGGTCACCTGCACTCTGATACCTGACCAGGAACGACTCTCAGCTTCAGGACGCTGATGCAGAATGTGCGGTGTAGTGACTTACGCCCAGAAGTCTTCCACCGTGTCGAACTTGGAGATAAGTCGCAGGTTGGCTTGCCAGGTTTTACTTTTATCGTTCTTGAAGAACCACAGAGCCCATCTGAGGGGGAGAAAAGGCACAACACGCATCGTCACGCACCCATTTACCTTCACACATCAAATGACTTTCAGCAGCACTGCTACATTCTCCTTTTAAATCTCTCTGTGTCTCTCTCTCTCACACACACACACACACACACACACACTAGTATATCTAGTTTACAAACCATCCTGACTCCAGGTCGCCTCTGACTTATGAACAAATTCTGTTCCAGAATCATGTTTGTAAGCCGGATTTGTTTTTAAATCCGACAAAGTGAGTCTTATACGCCTTTGACACACGAATATACAATGTAAGGCACACCGATCCATCCGACTAAATCTCTGTCCCCTTCACCGACCCAGCCATCAAGTGGCCAAAAACTGTAACCACGCCCGAGGAAAAGAATCTCACAGTGAAATGCAACAGTGTTGTCTCAGCGCCGCTAAATCGCGAGGGGATTCATGGACATCATTTTGTCTCAGAGCAGAGTTTTCCACTATATTGGACTGTGAACTGTGTTTTGTTGAGGATTTTCTGAAATTAGTATTATTCACTATAGGGACAGCTTTACAGGACAGGCATTTCCATCATCGTGCTCCCGGACTGATTCATTGAAACTGGTGAGGCCGACTTATTTCTCATTTCTGCACACACACATAATATACCAGATTTTTGACATTTCATACATTCATTCACTCACTGAGGACATTCTAAATTATTGTAAATATTGATATCTGGTGCACTGAAGGGTCTATTTTCTTTACAACTCGTGAGCTACAGTGCGTCCGTGATTTGTTAATAGAACCGCGTTCAGTTCATATCTGTGGAAGTTCGTAACTCTAATGTTCATAAGTCAAGGACTATCTGTGTTAGGAACAGATCGCTTAAACTAGCAGAATCTCTCTCCCTTCCTTAAACTTTATTATTATTAAGATAACGTAAGACACCAAGAGCGACATGAGGAACTGAAAGAGGAACCGGAGTGACAAAATCAACGACTGGCTCAAACACTTCCTCGGATCGGTCCTGAGGCACATTCCTTTACAGAAACGCACAAGATGTGGTCATGCCGAGGCCTCGCATATGATGAAAAAAATAAGATGGAGAGAAACTAGAAGAAGCTCAAGATGGAGAAGGTGGAGAGAAGTATGAGGATGAGGGGAAGGATGAAAGGGGCGGGAGAAAAACAAGGAAAAGGAAAAGCAAGACAATAAAGATGGAAGAGGAAAAGATGGATAACTGTAGGAAGTAGAAGAAAAGAAATATTTGTTTGCAGGAGGACACTAAATGAACGTGAAGGATGAGACTGATGAGAAGTTTTTGAAGTAGAAAATAAAGATGATTAAAGAAGGAGGAGAAGAATGGAGGAAGAAAAGGTGGACAAGAAGATGAAGAAAAAAACAAGAAGAGGAAAAAAACAGGAAAAATAGGACAAGAGGAGACGGAAAGATGAGAATGGGGAGACGTGAGGGTGAGAAGAAGTAGACGACAAAAAGGAGGAAGAAGGAGAAGAGGAGAACCATGAAAAAGAGAAGAAGGAAAAGGAAAGATTAAGAAGAGAGAGAAAGAAGAAAAAGTGGATCAAGGAGGAGAGTAAAATAAAAACAAAGAAGAAGAGGAAGAAATAAAGGGTGAAAAGAGGAGAAGAACAACAACAAGAAGGAGATGACGCGAAAATAACAAATGACCCGACATAATCAAGGTGTGTGTGTGTGTGTGTGTGTGTGTGTACTGATAAGCCCTGAGGTTGGCTTTCTACCTGTTTTGTAGCGGATGTTTGATGTAATCTTCAGGACTCACAACTTCTTGGCCGCTCACATCACTCTGCTCTTCTTCTGAATTCTCTGTATTCGGGGTCACTTCCTAAACAACAAAAACAAACAAACAGCGCATTAAAAAAAACTATTCTAAAAATAAAAAAAAAAAAAGGTGTGGAGCTGCAGTAGGAAAATAATT
Source organism: Clarias gariepinus (assembly GCF_024256425.1). Taxonomy (NCBI): domain Eukaryota; kingdom Metazoa; phylum Chordata; class Actinopteri; order Siluriformes; family Clariidae; genus Clarias; species Clarias gariepinus. The sequence continues at coordinate 2,654,172 of NC_071109.1, read as the reverse complement.
AACATGTTTATGAATTAAACCATTATTACACTATTAATAAGTATAGAATGATGTCAGCTCTAAACAATCAGAACAGACAACTCTGGGCTCCGACCAATCAGAACAGACAACTCTGGGCTCCGACCAATCAGAACAGACAACTCTGGGCTCCGACCAATCAGAACAGACAACTCTGGGCTCCGACCAATCAGAACAGACAACTGTGGGCTCCGACCAATCAGAACAGACAACTCTGGGCTCTTGTTGTGATCAGTCTTGGTTAAACACGTAGCTAACTTTAATCCTAACCCAAACCACGGGTTAAACTCTTGATTGAAAGATAAAAGATAAACTATAAATAAAGATTTAGACTAAAACACTCTAACTTTACCTGTAACCCCCCACATTAGCCTGAGCAGTTAGCTAACCCTGTAAGAGATTAAAATAAACACACAGCTCGGTGATAAAGTTAACTTTAAACTCAGTCAGGTTTATTTCACTACAGTCTAAAACTAAATAAAAATATATTTACACTAATTAATCCCAGATCTCCTAATGTCAGCTGAGTTCAGTAATCCGCCCACAGGCTAATGCTAATGCTAAAGCTAAAGGTATTTACTGTAGCCCTGCTAGCAGCTTTAACTCCGAGCTGAACATTTTCCCGACTCGCTCCGACACCGAGAGATTAAAGGTCGAGTCCCAGCACAGGCCGGTGGTCCCCGCACTTCACCCCTCTAACAGCACTAACACACTAACGCAGTGAAGACACACGCCTGTCTCTCTCTCTCTCTCTCTCACCGGTTCAGCCGTCGCCATCTTCTGACTCTGTACTGGAGGAACCCGAGTCCGGGCTGTGTCTCAAATCAACACCCGCACCGCGACAAGGGCACTAGCGCGCGCCGGCCGCCATGTTGTAGGGCGTTTACATTCAATATGGAACACTGCAGTCAGGCAGCCTGAGTCAGGCATATAATAATAATTATAATTATTATTATTATAGAATTATATTATTATGATTAAAATAAAATAATAAAACAAAGAAACTGCAATAATATTACATTATTTACAATAAAAATGGATTGAAATAAAATGAAGCTAAAAACATTCATTTATATAAGCAATAGAAATTATTTAATATTTAATAAATATATTGTATGTTTTACTGCAAATATAATAACAAATAATAATAATTATAATAATAATAATTATTATTATTATTATTATTATTATTATTATATGGTTAATGGAAAAATATATATTTTTTAAAAAGTTAGAAAAAAATAAATTAATAAAATGCAAATAGATTACATAAAATAAATAAAATTAAATAACATTAGATAAATTACAATTGAGAAAAAAAGAAATAGATTGAAATAAAACACAGTTGATGATTTTAAATTCAGTTATTCATTTATTAAATTACACAGGATATTTACTTATTTGTAAATGTATCTAGTAATTTAAATATTCCTTCAAATAATTCAACTCAATTTTATTTGTATAGCGCTTTTAACAGTTGGCATTGTCCCAAAGCAGCTTTACACAATTAAAAGAATTATTTAAGTTTGTATGGAATTTTAATCTGTATGAATCAAAATGGTCAGATCGTCCCTGATGAACAAGCCGAGGGCGACAGTGACAAGGAAAAACTCCCTGAGATGGTAATAGGAAGAAGCCTTGAGAGGAACCAGACTCAACAGGGAACCCATCCTCATCTGGGTGAAACAGAAAGCGAAAACTGATCTACATTCATACTGTGTGTTAGGTGGCAGCCAGTTTAGCATAACAGTTGATGTTAATTGATGTTAATATGGAGTCCAGGTAGTTATTGAAAACTCAGGTAGACTTGTAGGAAGTTCCAGTCCTGAACTATCGAACAGTCAAGTCTTCAGAGAAACAGTTGCCAACACCAGTCAAGGCCAGAACCATGTTTTAGGTAAAGAGAACCATCCCCAGACACCAGACGCATCCCAGAGAGACACACGGGGCATCCATTGTGTCGAGATCTTCAGCCAGAATTGCCAGGATTTCACCATAATACTCTACGTCCATGAGTCCCCCAGATCTGCTCCTTTACCTAAGGCTAATCTATTTTTAAAAATGCTTGGCTAAATAAATAGGTTTTGAGCCTGGACTTAAACACTGAGACTGTGTCTGAGTCCCAAACACTATTTGGAAGACTATTCCATAATTTAAGAAAAAGCTCTGCCCCCAGCTGTATTTTTCATAATACGCGGTACTGACAAGCAGCCTGCATCCTTTGATCGAAGTAGGCGTGGCGGATCGTAAGACACTAGCAGTTCGCTCAGGTACTGCGGCGCGAGACCATTTAATGCTTTATATGTCAAGAGTAGTATTTTAAAAACAATGCAAAATTTCACAGGGAGCCAATGGAGTGAAGATAAGATAGGGGTGATGTGCTCGTATCTTCTGGTTCTAGTGAGGACTCTCGCTGTTGTATTCTGGACTAGCTGAAGCTTGTTTATGCACCTAGCTGAACAACCAGACAGTAAGGCGTTACAATAGTCCAACCTAGAGGTGATAAAAGCATGAACTAGTTTTTCTGCATTGTTTAGCGACAATATATTTCTTATCCTGGCAATATTTCTGAGGTGAAAGAATGCTATCCTGGTGATATTATCTACATGAGCTTCAAATGAAAGACTGGAATCAATAATCACACCGAGGTCACCAAATCAAATTAAATCAAATAATATTAAATCAATTACTCTTCCGAAATGCATCTTTATATAAATGGCAGGCCATTTATATAAGCCAAATATAAGCCATTTAATAAATATATTTTACAACATGTTTGTACTTATTATTTACTTAGCAGTGATGACTCGGGAGGTTACGACTCCAGGTTTGGGGATCTTAGGATCTGGGTTCGAGCCCCACTGTGGGTGAGTTGTCACACCCCATACCCATGTGTGGATCGGATGGTCTGCTGTAGCGCCTCCTTGATGGGAGCAGCAGAAAGAATGTACTTATTATAATTACATAATTAACTTTCTTTCACCAGGTGTTAATTAACGAAGGTAATATTTGTGTGAAACTCAAACAACTGAAGATTTGTTCTGATCTTTATTACATTTTAATAATATTTATTGGGGTTATGAGGTCTGTGTGCTTGGTGTGTTTCCCTCTCCGCAGGTCCTCAGTGGACATGAAGACAAGGTGGATGTTGTTTATTTATGTTTGAGAATATGAAACTTATAGACCCTGAGGTCCGTTCTTCGTACGTCGCTTGACACATCCGAGATGAATTGACACATCTAAGATGAGATCATCGTGCTAATTACGATCCGGCTAAGTCGGTTCTTCGAGCACACCTGTTGTTGATGATTAGTATAGCTGGACTGAGTTGTCTAGGATTATTGCGCGCTCGTGCGTTGGTTTAAAAGGCGATATGCATCGACAGTAGAAACACTGATCACAAGCCCTACGATTGGTTGACGAAATGGAAAAAGAGCGGCTCAATTTTTTTAATAACACGTGTTATGCGCTGAAATGCCCCCCTGCCATGGATTGCCCCCCTATCAAATATTATATTAGAACATAAATTCATAGGTTAATGGTTTACAAATTACATGAGACAATAAAATAAAATAAGCAATATGAAAATAAATATGTTGTATATGAAAAAATAGAAATATTATGTATACTTTTATATTGTTTATTTTATAATAAAATTAGTTTCGTCCAATTTATCATTATAAAATATTAATTTTTAATATATATAAATATTTATTAGCATATTTTTATGACAAACCCCTGAAAAATAAATGTTACAAAATAAACATTATACAAGAGTTTGTAATAATGGTCTCGACGGCTGTCTCATGCCTAGGGTTTATTATAAAAGTAATATCATATTTGATAATACTAAACCTATGAATTTATGTTCATATATAATATTTGATAGCGATTATGTGTGTGTGTGTGTGTGTGAGTGGGGGGGGGAGTCCATGGCAGGGGGCATATACTTTTCTTTTTCCACGTGAGCCAGTCGTGCTCTTTAACCAATCAGATGTGACCTCGCCATTTCAACCAATCATAACCTGGCAGGAGCGCAGGCTAAATCCTGTTTACATGAAATAAACCTGCTCCCGAGCAGGTTCAAGCTTACGGATATGTTGCTATGACAACAAATGCTAGAAGCGCATCGAACAACGAAACAATCCAAGATCAGGACAAATCCACAACAATCAAATCCAGCTAACTGAGTTAGCGACGTACGAAGAACGGACCCCTGGTCGAGACTCAAGAGCGGTTCGATTTCAACAACACACAATTCAGCAGGTGTGTGTGTGTGTGTGTTTTCCAGGTGTACTTTTCTGTGTGTATTTTGTTTAATCATCAACCAAGCATGTTTGCACAAGGTGTTTACTTTTTTATGATCTGTTTATTGATCTTTTTTAATCAGTTTTAAAGTGTAACAATCACAAACTCTATTCCAGGATCAGAACTCTCTATATAAGTGCTCAGAAATCAGTGCTGAACTACAGACTGAAGAATCACAGAGGAACCGGAGCTGGTCTTCAGAACGTCAGGACGGCTCGGATGCTGTCAGGGACACAAGAGGAGAAAAAACGCTGATGAGGATCTTTTTTAACACAAATTAAGAGGATCATTAGTTAGAAAGTAGAAATTCGAACCTCTTTCCGGCATGCATGAGGTCGAAGGCTTCGTTGATTTGATCGAAAGGCAGCGTGTGTGTCACAAACTCATCTACCATCAGCTTCTTGTTCATGTAGTCTTCCACCAGTTTAGGGACACTTTCGACACTCTTCCAACCTGAAAAGATTTTAAAACTTCTGGATTAAATTTTCGATCTATGAGAAAAAAAAACACTAATAACACTGATTTCACCAACGGAATTAATGATCTCAATGACACTAATGTTACAGTAATGGCAATGAGACAAATGTGTGGATAATGAAAGCAGTGACCCTAATGACACCAGTGACAAAAATGATTCAACCGTGCTAGTGACACCAGTGTGGCCACTTCTACTGATACCAGTGACTATATTGACATGACAATGAAGACACTATTGAGACTAATGACATCAATGACACTTCTAATGATGTCAGTGGCGCTAATGACATGACAATGATGGCACCAATGATGCTAATCGTGCCAGTCGCCTATGACGTTAGTGACACTAATGACGCTTCTATTGATGCCAATGACAATAATGACACACAGCAATGATAACTAGAGAGGTACATTTCCTGAAGAAAATGTGAGTGGTGCTTGCCGTGGCGAAACTCTGGCCCTCCATATCTCTACGACAATGGGATCTTGATAGCAACATGCTAATATAGCTAGCATCAAGCTAGCACCATGCTAATCAGCTAAACATCGTGCTAATTACACTAGCATGATGCTAGGAACACTCTATACATTTTATTAGCGAAAAGTTAGCATAATGCTAGCGACATGCTAATAGCGTTAGCATCATGCTAGCGATGTGCTGATGAAATTAGCATAAAGCTAGAAACATGCTAATTTTGTTAGCATCATGCTAGCAAAAAGCTAATCGCGTTAGCATCATGCTAACAGCATGCTAATGAGGGTGCTAGGGGGCGTGGCTCATGAGCATGATGATAAATGCAAAAGAGTGTCTCTACGACAGTCAGATCCACAGTTAAATCAATGTTAAGTCTGTAGGTGGTTAATTGCCCCCTGCGGGGGCAATTAACCACCCACCCCTTAGAAAAGTCACAGCACCCCGTTCCCGAAGATGGGCCACACGGTTTGACACCTCACTCATGGGACTCAGTCAAAGTTGGTCTCAATGTTAAGTCTGTGGGTGGTTAATTGCCCCCTGCGGGGGCAATTAACCACCCACCCCTTCAAACAGTCAGAGCACCCTACTCCCGAATAAGCCGCACGGTTTGACACCTCATTCGTGGGTCTACGACGAACGGTGCGGGACTCAGTCAAAGTTGTTGTCAGTGTTAAGTCTGTGGGTGGTTAATTGCCCCCTGCGGGGGCAATTAACCACCCACCCCTTCAAACAGTCAAAGCAACCTACTCCCGAATAAGCCGCACGGGTTGACACCTCATTCATGGGTCTACGACGAACGGTGCGGCACTAGTCATTTTTTAAAATTCCCATTATAAGTCAATGGGCAAAGTCGCCAAAATCCCCATTCAAATTCTATGGGGCAACTTTGGGGACCTCTCTTGCCCTGGGGGTCGAACTTATTCCCCTGTGCGGGGTATCATCTTACACAGGCTGCAAGCCTCTTCAAATGTGGTAAATCTGACGTCTCTACAAATTTCACTCTCTGCGCTACAATCCGTCAAATTTGGCCTCAATGTTAAGTCTATGGGATTTTTTGGCCGGTTAATTGCCTCCTGCGGGGGCAATTAACCGCCCACCCCTTATAAAAGTCATAGCACCCCATTCCCGTATAAGCCGCACGATTTGACACCTCACTCATGGGTCTATGACAAACGGTGCGGGACTAGTTACGCGCCAAACTTTTGTACGGAAGAATTTTGCAAGATAACAATAGTGATGCTTTGCAAGCACCACTAATAATGCCAATGACATCAGTGTGGCTAACCAAAGACATGTCTAATGATGCCAATGGTGCGAACAACACATGACATTTAAGTGAAGACACCAAAGTGACAACAATGACACCAGTGTCTCTATTTCCACCATCTTGTAGTAGATATATAATCTCTCACTTTAATTATTAAGTTCTTCATTATTTTTTATCCCATGGGTGTATATAAAAACTATGTCAATTAATGTTTTTTGTGCATGTTACATATTTGAGAGATGATTTCTATAAACATCGTTAGCGTCTTATACTGTATGACGTCCCACCTCCGAATGCGGTGCCCTTCCACGAGCGTCCGGTGATGAGCTGGAAGGGACGAGTGCAAATCTCCTGACCTGCTCCGGCCACGCCGATGATCACGCTCGTACCCCAGCCCTTATGACACGCCTCCAGAGCGGCACGCTGTCAAACACACACATGGAAACATTACATTCATCACAAACCACAAACCAGAGATGAGAAAAGCAGCATCTCACTTCTCATCTGTAACAACTTTCATTTTTCTATTCACTCACTAACACTTACTCTACAGTGCTTAGGGCTGAACCTAGGGGACTCAGAGCACTAGACCCTACAGAGTACCACTCAAACGCAGGGCACACAAGCGCGCACACACACTTACACACTACGGGCAACTTGGGAACGCCAGTTAGACCAATCTGCATGTCTTTGGACGGTGGGAGGAAACTGGAAAACCCGGAGGAAACCCACCAAGCACATGCAAACTCTATATACACACACACACACACACACACACACACACACACACACACACACACAATGCCACCTTTTATTTTAATGCGTTTACTTTATTACATTTGTGAACTAGACTATCGTATCTATAAATCATTTTTATTCATGTAAAGATGTATCTTTTTTTATTCTTCTAAAAGGACAAATTGTCATTTTCCTTTTTTAATAACATAAAATCCTAAGTAATCAAGATAATTCATGTTAACAAAAGACAGGACATGAACATAAAATATATAAATTAAGACTTGAATAATTAAGTTGAAAAAAGTAAAAAAAGAATTTACGTTTATTATTTTTTAATAGGAATTAATTCTTTCACATTTAACAAAAAACAAACTAGAAATCGAACTGAAATCCCAAGTAATCAAAATAAATACTTCATATTAAAAACAAAAAAGTTATAACTCAATAATTTAGTTTAAAATTAAATAAATATTTAAGACTTAATACATTTCATAAATGTACTTATTTTTTTATTTTATATTGATATTACTTTACCATAATGGCGACGTTGCCGATGCACTCGAAGCTGTAGTCCACTCCTCCGTCCGTCATCTCCACCAGAACTTCCTGAATCGGTTTGCTGTGGTCTTTTGGGTTCACGAACTCGGTGGCGCCGAATTTCTTGGCGATTTCGAACTTCTCCGGGTTGATGTCCACGCCGATGATCCGGGAGGCTCCGGCCGCTTTACAGCCCATGATGGAGGCGAGACCGACAGCTCCTAAACCGAAGACTGCACACACAGACCCGGGCTCGACCTGCACGCACACACACAAACACACACACACAGTAAACCCACCTGTGACCTATAACCACTGCAATGTAAGAACGGTTCTGTGTGTGTGTGTGTGTGTGTGTGTGTGTGTGTGTGAGATGCGGGATGAGATAAGCAGCACACCTTGGCCGTGTTCAGCGCAGCGCCGTATCCGGTCGAGACCCCGCAGCCGAGCAGACACACTTTATCCAGCGGCGCTTTCTCGTCCACTTTGGCCAGCGAGATGTCGGCCACCACCGTGTACTCGCTGAACGTGCTGGTGCCCATGAAGTGGAAGACGGGTTTACCTTTACAGGTGAACCTGGTGGTCTTATCGGGCAGCAGACCCTGACCCTGGGTCACCCTGAGTGGGAACGTGTGATAGAGAGGACATTTTAAAACTGTGCAGGAAGCAAATACATGATGTAGTATGAAGACTGTATGTACTGTAACTATGCAAATACGTAAAACTTGCGAACGATAAGAAGGGATGTTAATCTTTAATTACTAATCAAACAATTGCTGCCAAGAATTGAACCGATTAAAGATTTACTAGCCTTTATTAAAGCTATTATTGTTTTTCGTTTGTTTTGCATAATATCTTGCAGTAGCTCACATCTGAATTAACCTGCACACCACAAGAGGGCGCACTTGCAGTTCAGCAGATGCTCAGTGTTGGACAAGCGGTGATTTTGTATTGACTTTTTTTTTTTTGCTTGATTCATTTGTTTCAGATTATTAATTTTAAAACTAAAAGACTGTATGCAAGGAAAGCAAGAACATAAGTATGTATTAATGCGAACGAAAGTTCCCACAATTTTCTCCAAAGAAATAAACTGTAGTTTGCATGCAAGTTTCAGAGTAAACAAACCAAATTTTTTTTAAGTACACATGTATACAAACCTAATTTTCTGGCACAGGTTGGTCTTGGGGTTTTTGCAGAATTTGCATTCTCCACACTGTGGGATGTACAGGGGGATCACCCTGTCTCCTAAACAATGACATTACACACAGGACATCGCTGTTACTATAACGAGTGTATCAGAGAGTTCCACCGCTGAGCCTCATTACAGCTCGTGTTCATCTTTCCTGGACACGCCTGTCCTGTTTGCATAACAACCTCCAACTTCATGTTTATCCAATCTGAAGTGCATCTTTTTAGTTGATGAAGAAGAAAAAAACGTGTTACTATGGTTACCTGGTTTGAACTTGGTCACTCCCTCTCCGACGCTCTCTACGGTTCCTGCACCCTCGTGACCCAGGATGGAGGGGAACAGGCCCTCGGGGTCGCTGCCGCTCAGGGTGTAGGCATCAGTGTGACACACGGCCGTCGCGTGAATCTGAAACACGGACAAACAAGAACATTTTACTTGCGTAGCTTTCACTACCAGGCTAATTAATGTTTTCTCCTTCATACACACTCCTACTTAAGTTTAATCTACTTCATATTGAATCGTTATAATACCTCATGGTTTCCATAGTAACACTTTAGTTTTTTTAACTGGCGGACGCTCCACAAAACTTCAACATACTGGTGTTTTTTTCGACAAATAGGAAGGAGTCTCCAATGTCAGAGCTTCGTCAAAGTCAGGGGTAAAGCTCTGACCCACTACATCACCACCCCACCCCTTCGGTATCTTGATAATGTGATTACCCTGCATTCATTTGTCTTTTTAACTTCAAGATGAAGGCAGGAAAAAAAAAGATGAGGCTGGTGATGTGGATCAGATACAAATTAGATATAAACATCTCTACAACTATAGAAATGACCACTTTAATCACATAAGTGATTAAAAAATTAAAACACTTCAGGCCATGCTGTTCTGGGAAAATAATCAACTTTAACAATAGTAGTAGCAATAATAGTAGATCTGCAGTTAATTGTTTTTTTATTACAGCATGACACCAAGAGAACACATTCCTTGCTCATCTTTTAGCGATTGAAGATATATGACCTGAAATTACAGAGTACAGTAGCAATAATATTGATATTATTTTATAATTTTCTAATGTGAAAAGGTATTTTATTCTGTGCTTTTATCTGCTTACACTTTTTGTACTTTTTTCCTGAACTTTGCAGCACATTTATAAGTAAGCTGAATAAATATGGCTTTTTTTGTTTTTTTGTTCAGAGACAATGCATGACTATGATTACATGCACTTATTTTTATAATTATACTCATTATATATACAGTATACACACACACACACACACACACACACACACACACAAGTATATATTATACTCATATATAATATCCATTTTTATAATAATTTTGTTGTTCACTTTCAATGCATGTAAAATGTAACCATGATTACTCAGTCTAATGTTTATGAAATGTATAAAACTTTTTTAATGGATTCAAGCTCTGACCTTCACTCTCACTTCATGGGCTTTGGGTGGTGCCACCTCCACCTCCTCCACTGATAAAGGCTTCCCAGCTTCCCAGGCCACTGCAGCCTTGCACTTAATCACCTGAAATCATTATTAATCATTAAACATCTTGTTTAATGCATGCATTCATATAATACACTCATGACGCATTTATTAGAGTTATGCACGCCCTGATTTCTGATTGCATGAGTGTTAAAATCCTTCCTGCTTATATCCCGAATAAATCATGAGTTCTGCACACACGCACGTGACCAGAACAGAACAGCACCAGGAGTCTCGCGCTTTGATTGGAACTTGCACCTACACGCATGCGCGTCGAAATTACATTCAACTTTAACATTCCGGTGAAATAATAAGTATAAATACATGTCACGAAATATATATATTTTAATAAAAACTCGGCATTAAACGATGTTTTGAACGGTACATTCGTGTTTTAATCTGACTTACTTTCCCAACCGTCTCCATGTTCGAGCTTCGACCAGAAAAAAAGGCGTGTCCGAAGAAAAACTGATCTGTTCCCGCAACAGCCAATCAGAAACCAGGCTGAGTCTGCTCTCCACCAATCATAGGCGGGTTTCTTTTCTCATCGCTGAAGCAGCGCAGTGATTAATGATTGGGTTACAAACAGGACGAATAAGAACTGTGAGGAAGCTGTTTTTAGTCAGAAAACAAAAGGAATTCTGGGTAGAATTTAACTATTTATAAATAAATATATAGTTATAAAAATGTTAATAAAATGAAATGTACAAATAAATAAAAGGTAATAGCTTTATAAGGATTAGAATAATATTTTTGTTTATTTATGAATTTGCATTTAGTTTATTTAGGAAATGAAGTCATTTAATTTTTGAATATTTATCAAATGCAGCACCCCAAAAAAATCACTTTTGTCATATTTTACAAAAAGTAATTTTACTACAATATCCAAGTCCCCAGCACGGTCGAGGGTTCGATTCTCTCCTCAGGTCCGTGTGTGCGGAGCATGTTCTCTCTGTGCTTTCTGGGTTTCCTTCAGGCAGCTTAGGCTAACTGATGTTCCTAAATTGCCCATAGTGTGTGAGTGTGTGTGTGCCCTGCAATGGGGTGGCACCCTGTCCAGGGTGTACCCAACCTCTTGGATATTCTCCTCCTTCTTTGTCTTTCGGCTGTTCCCTTTCAGGGGTCGCCACAGCGAATCATCTGCCTCCATCTAACCCTATCCTCTGCATCCTCTTCTCTCACACCAACTAACTTCATGTCCTCTCTCACTGCATCCATAAATCACCTCTTTGGTCTTCCTCTAGACCTCCTGCCTGGCAGTTTAAACCTCAGCATCCTTCTACCGATATATTCACAATCTCTCCTCTGAACATGTCCAAACCACCTCAATCTGGCCTCTGACTTTATCTCCAAAACATCTAACGTGGGTTGTCCCTCTGATGAACTCATTCTTGATCCTATCCATCCTTGTCAATCCTCAACATCTTCAGCTTTGCTACCTTCAACTCTGGCTCCTGTCTTTTCTTCAGCGCCACTGTCTCTAAGCCGTAGAGCATCGCTGGTCTCACCACTGTCCTGTACACCTTTCCTTTCATTCTTGATGATACTCTTTTATCGCACAACACACCCGACACTTTTCTCCACCCATTTCAACCTGTCTGTACCCGCCTCTTCACCTCCCTTCCACACACTCCGTTGCTCTGGACCGTTGACCCTAAGTACTTAAAGTCCTGCACCTTCTTTACCTCTGCTCTTTGTATCCTCACCGTTCCTCTTGGGTTCCTCTCATTCACACACATGTATTCCATCTTACTGCGGCAACCTTCATTCCTCTGCTTTCTCATGGATATTCAACCCCCCCCCCCCCCCCCAAAAAAAAAAAAAAAAAACGTCTTTACAGAAAAAAGTGGGCTAAACAATGAATGAAAGATCACATTCCATCATGTAATAAAAACAGAAAACAAATGTTGCTTAATCGATCAATTAATCAACAAATAAATCAATAGATCTAGTCCACCCACCTATGGACTGTGGTAGCCAATAGTGACCTTCTCATTTAATTCAATTTTAACTCTGGTCAACATTTATACAGCATTCACACGTTATGGTCTATTTGGGAACCCCTATTAGTCTAATCTACATGTCTTTGGAATGTAGAAGGAAACCGCTGTACCCGGAAGGAACCATCAAGCACGGGGAGAACATGCAAACTCCTTGCACACAATCCTAAGGTGGGAATCAAACCTGGACCCTATAGATGCAAGGCAACAGTGCTAATAACCAATAAGTCACCATGCTGCCAATGGAGCTAGTACCATCAAAAGTTCATATTAAAATTCTAACTTTGTTCTCAGACATGTCTGATTAAAGAGTTTGTCTAATTCCCATTGAAATGTTTAAACACTTTTAAATATTTATTCAAAGTTTTCTAATTAATGTGTATCGTGCCAGCAGGACTTGTTTAGAGAAGCCATGCCAATTAGTCACGATATGAGGAGGAAAAACGAAACATTTCCCTATTCTCTGTTGAAGTAAACAGTCCTGAATGAGTCTAAACATTGAAAGGATGCAATGAATCATGGTGTTTGGATAAAAGCACACTCTAAGAAAACTTTTGTTTGGAAATTTTGAACTTCTCAAATAGTTAACTGTTCATGGTGATCCAAGAAAGTCTTATTTAAAAAAAATATTCTAAACTTTCTATTATAGACTTCTAAAGAGAACCTTTTGCTGAAAAAGCCAATACTATTATGACGTATTACTAGAAAGAGAAGAAATGGCGGTGGTTATTATGTAAGGAATAAAAACCTCAGCAGCAGCACTGTGGCCTTACACTTATAAGGGTCGGGTTCAATTCCTGCCTTAGGTCTGTGTGTGTGTGTAGTTTGCATGTTCTTCCCGTGCTTTTTGGGTTTCTTCTGGGTACTACGGGTTTCTCCCACACTCCAAAGACAGTCAACATACAGATTATGTTAACTGGAGTTCTCAAATCACTCCTAGTGTGTGTTTCCTGGGTGTGTGTCCCCATGCCCAAAGTCTCCTGAGATCGGCAGGGTAAGTGCTATAGAAGATGGATGAATGAATAAAATTCTCGGTTATCAGAAAATAATCAATGACAGTGCTGTAATGGATCAGAGTCACTGTTACCACTTCAAAGTTAATTATTTTCCTTTAAATGCATGTAATTGAATGTCGTATCATTTTCAAACAACAGCAATCTGTCCTTAATTATTATTTTTTAGCTATTAAAAAATACAAGTTGTACTGTTGTCTAATTATAGTTACAAGTAAGTTTGTGGAACATCCATCAAGCACATCAACCCGTGTCTTAGATAAACTTAAAAAAAAAAAAAAAAACTTTTCTTTACATAAACCTTCACCATATCAGTGATTATCTTAGCTGTATATGTATAAAATGTCAACCATAGAAGTTCATTTTTAAGCTGTTACTATTAAAATGATAATATATTTATTGTAATTAAACATGATTTGAGGCTGAACTCCTCTCAGAGCTGTTGCTGTAGCAAACGGAGCACGTCTTTATTCCAGAAATAATAACACATGGCTACATTCACACGACTTTATTGATCCCTGTGGGAAATTTCTTGCTCTGTATAGTCACTGAAACAGAAGGAACACAAAAACAGCATGTCTTCAAAATGCACACGCAGCACATTGAGCCTCTCAGAGCAGCATGTGTTCAGAGAAAGAGAGCTTTTCCCAAAGTCCACAAGGTCGGTTGGTCTGAGATCTGTGTAAAAGGTAACGTGAGAGTTTTACAAACTCAGAACTTTTCTTAATCGTTTTATCGGGGGGTCATTGTTCACTCTGTAGAACTCCTGAATTTCTTTCTTGTCTGTAAATGAATGATCTGATTGGTTGAGATCAAAGTTAATTATTTCTGAACACTGAACAATCCATGGAGAAGGAAGTGGTCAGAGCTTAGAATTCAGTGGTTTCATGGACTTACACTCTGCTGGATAGTAGCGATTTGTCTAGAAGCTTGAAGGTTTGATTAGAAATACTGATTCTTACAGAGCTTACATTGACTGGCGGTCGAATACGAGATGACCCGAGAGCTTGTGAAACTGATCCTGGGTGTTAATCGTGTTTCTGTAACCACAGGAAGACACAGAGTTACTCATCATGAGAGCAGGGCTAGGTCCATGTGTCAAAAAATATTGTATTTCGATACCCGACTGAAAAATCCAGCATAGCCCAGCACGATTTATATGCTGGTTAATACTGGTTAGTGCTGGTCTGATGCTGGGTTAGCTGGTGAACCAGCATAACTTATGGTAGGTCTGGTGGTGGTTTAGCTGGTTTTAATAGCTAGTACTGAAAATAGTGTGTATATGGACCATGTAAATATATTTATTATAAAAATATATGGACCGTGTAGTGTTATCTTGTACGGTCAATGCATTTACATACAAGAGACAGAAACAATCCATTTACTGTACTAAAAACATGAAAATACATTATTTTACATTTATTAAAACATGTAATAAAAAAAATCTTTTATATAAATGTATATTTAAGTAATCAATTAAAATCACTTAAAATAAAATAAAAACCAGCACAGACCATGTCTGCAGCAACCCACCAATCAGTGGCCAAACGGAAGTAGTAAAAGGCACATGGCATGTCTGATGAGACTCTCTGGTCACTCTACCATATAGACCTGATTGGTGGATTGCTGCAGAGATGGTTGTCTTTCTGGAAGGTTCTCCTCTCTCCACAGAGGACCTCTGGAGCTCTGACCATAGGGTTCTTGGTCATCTCCCTGACTAAAGCCCCCAATCGCTCAGTTTAGATGGCTGGCGAGCTCTAAGAAGAGTCCTGGTGGTTTCGAACTTTTTCCACTTACAGATGATGAAGGACACTGTGCTCGTTGGGACCTTCAAAGCAGCAGAACTTTTTCTGTAACCTTCCCCAGATTTGTGCCTCAAGACAATTCCTTTGACTTCATGCTTGGTTTGTGCTCTGACATGAACTGTCAACCGTGGGACCTTCAGGTGTGGCTTTCCAAATCATGTCCAATCAACTGAATTTACCACAGGTGGACTCCAATTAAGCTGCAGAAACATCTTAAGGATGATCAGGGGAAACAGGATGCGACCTGAGCTCAATTTTGAGCCTTATGTTAAAGGTTGTGAATACTTATGTAGGCCTACATGTGCTTTCTCAAATTTTTTATTTTTAATAAATTTGCAAAAAACTTTTTTTCATGTTGTCTTTATGGGGTGTTATGTGTAGAATTCCGAGGAAAAAATGAATTTAATCCATTCTTGAATAAGGCTATGACATAACAAAATGAGGAAAAAGTGATGCGCTGTGAATACTTTCCAGGTGCACTGTGTATACAGTATATATATATATATATATATATAGCGGAAGGCCCGGGTTCGATTCCCAGCCAGTGCCCAAACCCCAGCCACTGGATGCAGTGTTGGTCCCAAGCCCGAATAAAATGGGAGGGTTGCATCAGGAAGGGAATCCGGCGTAAAACCTGTGCCAAGTTGTAGTGCGGACTGGGAATTCCGCTGTAGCGACCCCTTTTTGGGAACAGTCGAAACACCAACACAACATAATATATATATATATATATATATATATATATATTATTCTGTTAAATATATCAGGAAGCTTGATAACACTTAAAGTAAAGATTCTAAAGAATCATTAATGACCCTCAATCCTGTCAAAGATCCTGTCAGGTTAGCTCATGTTATCTGGATAGCCAGCTTTAGCGATGACAAATATATTAATATATAAAATTATTTTCAGAATTCCTATCAGCTTAGCTAACATAAGCTAGTTGGATAGTCAGGATACAAAATTTTAAAACTTTTAATATGTCTTAAATCAACTTAGAAAGTCTTTCAGCTCATATTAAATTGATGCTTTGAATAACAACTGATGTACCAAATAAATAAATTAAATCCTCATTCATCATTTAAAGTTAATAGATTAGCTAGCTGGCATGTTAGAGATGCTATCAGTTAAATTCAAGCTAACTGGTTAACATTAGGAGTAAAGATTATGAGCACTTATCCTAAATCAATATATAAATATCTCAGAAATCCTGTCAAGTTGTTTTAATAGCTAGCTGGCTAATGTGATAAATAAATATTAGCCAAGTGAAAACCTGTCAACTTGTGTTAACTAGATGGCTAGCTTTATCATGGTGGAATATTCCATTAATATAATTCGATCCTTTTTATTTATTCTGTTAAATATACTAATGTAAACTAGCTTTCTAAATTATTAATATTAACGGTCTTAAAAATCCTGTGAGAACGTTTCCAAGTATTTTGTTCGCTAGCTTGATTTGTTAAAATCTATAGTTTCTTGTCATCTTTAAATCATACTGACTGCTAGAAACAAAAGAAAAAAGTTAGTTCTAAAGAAAAAAAAAAGGCAAAATAGGTACAAACACGATAGGTTTTATTTAGCGCTAGTATGCTAGCGCTGCTATAATACAATTCGTATCCATTCATATCTCAGCACTAACAAAAAGTATGAATGTTTTCATGTTACGTATAAAAGATGTCGTGATAATAATCACTGATTCCTGATTCAACCAGCGCACAGGTGAAACATACCGAAGTTGACGGAGTACGCTTCGTCCTCGATTACAAACATTTAGGAACAATTGCACCCCTGAAAATATACACATTAAAATGGAAATAATAAAATAAAGAAATATCGAGGTTCCGATGACTAGAAGAGGCTTTGGATAGAAAAGCAAGAAGGTCCGTTTGCGGAGTCTCTGTCTGAACATTCCTTCTGAGGCAGGAGTAAAGTCAGCGCACTCTTCTTCATCATCTTCCACCTAGAAAAACAGCAAGGTTTACATGTAAGTTTAGGTAACTCTAAGTGAAACAGCTTTTTAGTCACAGTGAATTGACACGAAACAATATGCATTGTTGGTAATGATGAAACATGATAGGATAAGCTTAGCTGATACTACATAGCACTAATAAGATTGTGGTCATGGTAACACCTTAAGCACCAAATAATACTTGAAGAAAGCTTTTAACTTTCAGGATGCTCACACAGAACCACACTACAAAAATGGTTCAAGAACAGTTTGAGGAACACAACGAGTTTAAGGTGTTGACACCGTCTTCAAATTCAGCAGATCTCAATCTGTTCAAGTGTCTATGGGGTGTGCCGGAAGAAAAAGTCCATTTTTTTCCACCTAACAACTTAAAGATTAATTGTGTCCAATTTATGGTGGCTCCACATTAGAACTTACAGGACTTAAAATATCTGATACTGACCGCTTGGTGCCACATGGCCCCCTCCTACATTTAAACAAATTATTTTCCCAGGTTAAGCACAAATATTTTTTTTCCTAGTGGTGTACAATTAAATACATCAATTGTATCGAATAAATCACAATATCTGTAAGGTATCAGAAAAGCACAACATTATCAAGACATTGATGTTCAGACTGGGCGATGTGATAATTTATCACTCACCTCTGAATCCACGGCCTCCTCCTCCTCGTCCTCCTCTGAAGCCTCCTCCTCTGCCTCCTCCAAATCCACCTCCTCCTCTACCTCCTCCGAATCCACCACCGCGACCACCACCTCCTCGGCCACCTCGGAAACCGCCTACACACACGCGCACACATATCACTATCTATTCACAATTCTTAACCTTGTCAAAATATTTGTAAATTTAATAGTTGTCTTTGCGTGTGCGTGTACTGTATGTATGTGCCGGCACATGTGTTTATACCTCCTCGTCCACCACCTCTGCCCCCTCCTCTGCCTCCTCGAGGGGGTCCTTTCTCTCCAGGCGGTCTCGGGAGGAACCTCTGGAGGGGCAACAGCTTCGCTGGGTCGATGTAGAACTGAAAAACACAAGAACATGAAGATTTCATTTAGGCCTTACACTTATGTCTGATATTTAAGATTTTACTGCATAAAAATTAAATCAAACAAGGAGATAAATATGTCTGCATATCACTCTGTCACAGAAATGACTTTGTTGTTTTTCTCTGGCTTTCCAAATTAAAATAACAGTTAAAACAGTTTAGTTTTAGTTCGGTACTCTCGAAGTGGCTTTAACATCTACAGAAAGGTTTCTATAAATTCATCCTGTTTCAGAACACACACCTTCTGTAATTTCTTGAACGACGACGCCTTCATGTTCTCTGAAAGTTTGACTGAAAAATACTGCAGCAATAATTAAGGAGAACACAACAGGAGATTTAAAGAGAAACAACAACGCAAGGGTCCTTTTTAGGACCTTAACAAGCTCAGGTGCAGACTAACATGAACGATAAATTGACATCATTCAATCAATAAAGGATACAAAATCTCTGAGCTGGCCGAAGATCTCGTCCACTTTGCCGATCTGCTCCTTGTTCTCCAGGTACACGGGAGCATTGAAGTAGGGCACCTTGTTTTCCTCCGTCACACACTTGCACACAATGTCGTCTTCGCACGGATGCATGAACTCTCCCAGGGCTACGTATACACAAGTTTAAACACCTACGTTACAGCGTAATACCTTTACAGATCACTGAACTAGTAAAATATGTTCTGCGTTATTAGGTCAGCTTTCACACAGAACATTTCATTGTAAATGACAATAAGGATTAGGACTAGAATCTTTGCATGGTTTTTAAACCTTCATATATTAAGCTAACAGTCTGGACAGGAAATAAGTAAAATGAAACGAAGCCTCCGTACCGACAACATACTCCGGAGGACCGTAATCCTGCTGTCTGTTAAATCCTCCTCTTCCTCCTCCTCTTCCCCCGAATCCTCCTCTTCCAAACCCTCCACCTCCTCTTCCAAACCCTCCACCTCCTCTACCGAATCCTCCACCTCCTCCTCGGCCTCCTCTACCTCCTCCTCCACGAAAGGACATCTTTAAACAGTAGATCTAGCAGTAGAGAAAATAAAGAATACTGGTACATAGATATGTCATTCTGTTAAGTGTAACAGACCCGAGCAGATCCAGCATGTAAATAATCAGTTATTATCAGAATCACAAATTAAATAAAAGGGCAAACAGGATGAGATAATCAAACAAGATGAATATAAATAAAAGGATGGTTTTGTCTGTACATTCGCTCTTTCAGTGATATCTTTACATTTCATACATTGGAGGACCAGAAACCAGTCTAGGGAAAAATTTGTCTGTCTGGACAGAATGTAATAAAACTTTTGCAGTACTTACTGATATATACAATCTACTTTAAAATAATCTACTAATGCGCTACTCGCTCAATGTAAACAAACACCTGCACCAATAGATATTAATTAGAAAAGATAAAGTGAATATTTTTACTGGGATTAGTTCATATTTTCACTTTGGCTGAAATAACAGCGCTGAAGTGGTATAAGTGAACTTAAACACGCTGGAGTTGTATTAAGACAAAAATTAAGGCAAATTCTGAACTTCTTTTTGGATCTGTGATTCACTCAAACAGTCCGATCACCAAACAGTGTATTTGACTGACGATGAAAGATGTACAACTTGGCGTAAACAAGGCGCAAACATAAACTTTTCTACATCCTCTCTTCCCTATTTATTGCTATAATATGATATGGCAGTAGATTCAAAATATTGTCATGAACTAGGGGACATTTTGTGCAGTTTCCTAATATTTGGCCCCAATCCAGTGGAAATCAATAGCATATAATGTCACAGCAAACACAATTTGTAAATTTAACGTTTAAGAACAATTAAAGAGTTCATCTTTGGTACAGACAGACGTGTATGTGGGCTTCAACCTGAAATAATAATAATAATAATAATAATAATAATACTGATTACATTAAAGCTCATCAGATTATTTTTTAGCTTTAATCTTTTAATTATTTCTACAAACTCTAACACTAGTTAGTTAAAATGCATAATTCATTAATAAAGACTAAGTTTATAATAAAACAAACAGAATATACAGATATATATAATCCATACTGCACGAGACCATCAGCAGGAAGGTCCATGCAGCTCAGATCACATCTGTTAGCTTCGCTAGCTTTTTTACAAATATTTCACGTCAGAAACGCTAACACAATCGTTAAAACGCCAAACAAAAAGCACGATTAATTCGTAAAATCTTAATAAGACAAACCTGATAAATAAACACGTGTTTTTCTCTTGGTTTCGGGGCGCTGCTCTCAGTTTACACGCTGCTGGAGAGCCCACGCGGCTATAGGTGCCGGAAACGACGAGGTGTCGTAAAAACGAGCCGGCTGCCGTAAGTCAGCTCACTCAGTGTCGTTAAAGCTAATGACAAAAAAGCTAAATTTTGTCTTTTTTTTTATTAATAAAAAATATTTTTACATTCACAGTTGTACTAAACATAAAAATATTGAATGAAGTTAATGTAGAACGAACACCAAACAACCGTATAAAGTAAACATTATTTTTCTTACATAAAGCAAACAACATAAAAGAATGTAGAAATATTATATCATGACAATTAGAAAGATTAACTAACAAAAAATATGGTATTATTGATATTTGAGGACTCATGATTAGGAAAAAAATAAAGTTAAAAATCAATTACTGAATCCAATATGATCAATCTGATTCATTCACATTTCATACAAATCTCCATCTTTACTTTTGATTGTGTAAATGTGACAATGACCATTGGTAAAAGCACTACACTAATAAATTAAATTGAATTGAATTATTGCACTATTGTGGGGTTTTAGGGTCACCGTAGCATTATAGTGTTCATAACCAACTCATCTTAAACCTAAATGTTCAGGCACTCTTCTTTTTAAACACCAAAGTACACCATGTTAACAAATATTCCACAGCGATACCTCAGCATACAAATTTAATCCGTTCCAGAGGAAATTTTGTATTGTTAATGCATTTTACTATTGGAAATAATGTAAATGCAGATAAGTTTGCACAGTAAAGAAACGTGCCCCCCCCCCCCCCCCCCCCCCCCCCCCTTGTACAATGAAATTCTTCCTTTGCTGTCCCCCTAAAGAACGCCGCTAAAAAGTAGAAAATAAGCATAAAATAAATAATAAAATAATTAAAATAAATATGGGTTTAAAAAAGAATGGGTATATAAAAAAGGATATATATATATATATATCAAACAAAGAATTAAGCCAGCCTATGAAAAATAAAAAAAAGTATGAAAACAGACGTAGCGTGCAAATTACGCCAATGTTATACATTCGGTATATATGTATGTAAAAAAAAAGCTGCAATGGTTTGTGCAAATTGTGCAAAGAATTGTTCGTGATTATTATTGTGCAGATAATTGTGCAAAGTCTGCAATGAGAGTCCAAGATCTGTGTCAGATCATAATCTGTGTAAGACCATAATTGCACACTCCTGTCAGCTGTTTAGAAGTCTGATGGCAGTAAGAAAGAATGAGTTCTTTAGCATGGATGTCCTGCATCTCACACTTCTGTATCTTTGGCCTGAGGGAAGTGGTGAGAACAGTCTGTGCTCGGGATGAGTGGGGTCCTTTAGGATGGAGGCAGTTCTCCTTGGACTCTATGATGGTAAATGCTCTGCAGGGATGGCAGCGAAATCTGTTCCAGACACCTGAATCCGTTCCAGACACCCAAAAATATTACCAATATTACCAATTTATTTCCAACTTTCTAATTATATTTAAAAACGTATTTAGAAAAGACATGAAAGTAGACTAAAATATGACTTATGAATATCATTTAACCTTAATTTATGATTCCTCTTGGCACCGGCTGCTTTTAAAACCAAACTTGCTACCGTCCTTGGCAATTATTTGGGGAAAGATTTGTAAACTTGAGTCACTTGGCTTTCCACTGACGCAAACAAGTTTTTAAACAGTTGCTGGACATACGCACACCTAGCGTTCGAATTTGTTTGTATGCTCTTATGCCAAAAATGCTTTGTATGCTAAGGCAAATTTCTTGCTAAATTTTAATTCTTTAAAAAAAAAAATTGCAAGGGAAGGCATTGGTATGCTGAGGTTCCACTGTACAATGCTTTTTTTTTTTTCTTTTTCTTGATGATGGAGTGTCTATGAAAGGTTATATTCATTTGTTTGGGTTGTGTGTTAGCTTTACAATATGGCCAATGGTTTATGAAAATTAGACGATCGTGGGCTTTTCATAAACTGGCACAACCATGTTGGAGGGACAAAAGGGGGCCAGGGGTAGCTCAGTGATTAAGGCATTGGACTACGGTTCAGAAGATCCCAGGCTCAAACCCCGTTGCCACTGTTGGGCCCTTGAGCAAGGCCCTTAACCCTCAACTGCTAATATGTGTAATGAGATAAAAATGTAAGTCGCTCTCGATAAGAGCGTCTGTCAAATGCCTCAATGTAAATTTTTTTTTAATGGAATACAATGAGATGTACGCTACTCATTCATGTCCATTCTGCATATGTTTAGCCATAAAATGTGTATTTTTATATTATAACATTCCTGAGAATTTTAGTGTTCTCCCTGCTTTATTTTATCCACTTCAGCTAGCAAGATAATTACCAGAGTTAAAGTGTGTGTGTTGCAGCATGAAAAATGACTCTCCAGGACCAGCGTCTGGAAACCTGTGACATACAGTATAATGAAATTGCGCAAGTCAGAAATCTAATTTCTACAGAGAAATAGTTTAATATACAATATACTTTGTTTAAAGAATTCATAAAATATCTTAGGATAAATGGGGAAAAATAAAATGAGTTCCCTCCAGTCATTCCTTCATCTTAAGTAAGAGCTATGTCCTGATCAGGGAGGAACGAGTGAGATGAAGTTGTCCTGTTCAAGACGGAAGCCTCGGTGCCGTGCCGAGCTTACACTGATCATGCTTTAGGCCTGACTTTTTGGAAAATCAGCAGGGGGCAGTAAATGTCCATGCCACTGTAAGGCTCAACATGAATCTTTCATTGGGTTCTTGTCAGGGGGGAAGTAGCTGCTCGAGCTGCATTTGGATTCTGATCAGGGGATACGCGGCACTGCGGGGTCCACACGTGGGGGAGGCCGTATCTGTAAATAGCAGCCGAGTTCCTTACTCTTCCTCTGATCTTCCTCTTCTTCTACTACTGCTTCGCTATGTTTTTTTTCTCTCCAGCTTTCCCTTAACGCCTCTGGCAACTGTCAGCATAGTGCGTGGGAACACGAGAGCAGGAGTGTGTTGAGAACATACACACAAAAGTACTGAGAGAGAGAGAGACAGAGAGAGAGAGAGAGAGAGAGAGACCTGAACACACAGTGTGATAGCAATGCCTGCCCTGGGTTATTACCCCATGTTATATATCCTGCACCACAGATACCTTCATATGCCTTCATTGTTCCCCTTCAGCCTTTTAGAGGATAAATTCACTCTCCATGACTAAGGCTAAATGGAGTTCACTAAATCCTAGCCGTGGAAGTCAGACTCAAAATATCGCTCCCTTTGGGGGAAAGTTGTAGGCTGTGGGTGTCCTGCTGTTTACTGATTACTCTTGAACAACTCAAGCCTTTAAAAAATAAAAATGAAAATAAAAGTAGGCGGTGAAGTTGGACGAAAATAGACTGAATTCGCTCTGTTCTGGAACAAATTTTTCTATGAAGGAAGAATAAGCGTAAAAATATATATGTTCATGCTCATTAAAAAATGTATGTAAGTTTATTTCTCCTATGTATACACGTTCCGGTCATGCTACAGCATTTTCCATTCTGCAGAAACCTTGATTAACTCATCAATTAATTAATTCATTAATTTTGCCTATAATTGGAAGTTAAATATCTTATACTAGCTTGTCATTATTATAATAAGTTGAATTATACGAGGGGCGTTCAAGTCAAACCCGGATTTGTCATGATATTTCTGGTAATTGAAGTCGTAAAAGCGATTCACAGTTACAGACGTAGCTGCAGTAAAACATGAGAATGGTGCAACTGGTATAAAGAAGACTATCTGTCTGTGAATGACGATCTCAGCCGAGGTGGCTCGGACCACGCTGCAGTCGTTCCTGTGCACATTCAGAAAGTGGAACACCTGATTCTTAAAAATCGATGGATAACTTGTTGTGGAAGAGACACATCTGTCAGTGTGAACTGTACACACAATCATCACCAGCACCACTTGCACATTACAGGAACTCAGCTGGGAGTTATTGTCACATCCCCCATTCCCCCCCCAATGTTTGGACCATTAAAGGACTTCCTGGGAGGCCAGCGTTTCAGACATGATGCAGACAGTCTGATCCTGGCTTACTGCTCAAGGTTGTACTGAGAAAACTTTCTACCTTGCTGGTATCCAAGCACTAGTGAAACACTGGGATAATTGTGTTAGTGTATCAGGGGATTATATAGAGAAATTAAGGGAGTTTTTTTACTCTAAGTGTTCTGCTATTCTATACAATCAAAAGGTTAGTTTTTGACTCGAACACGCCTTGAATATTAGCTGTTCAAGATGATTTTGAAAGCAGGTGAGGTTAGCTAATTTTACTGAATTTTTGTTTTATTATTCAGGTTGTACTGGGTCATATCAGAGCTTCCAGATGATTTAGATATATTTAGGCTTGTGGATTGCCTTTTATGTAAAAGAGGCGGAACTGAAAAGATAAGATGGGGGCGGCTCCTGATTCTGATTTTGACAATGTGGAAACATTGCGTTATTGTCACTCAAGATCAAAAAAATTTAAATCGCAAAGAATTTAGAACTTTCATGACTTTTATTATCCTTACTTCACTTTTTTTTTTTTTATTAATCAGCTAACTGATAGCTTTTCCTAAACTGTAGCAGGTGTGACAGAGCAGGGACGCCAAACGTCAAAATGTTGATGAATTGGGATCCTCCATGAATAGATTTGAAAAGCACTGGTGTAAAGCTTTAGCTCGGTGTGGATCATCTGTATGTGTTACTGCTCCAGCTAAAGAGCTCTGATTATTTTCCAGTATTCCAGTCAAAGCCGTGGCCGGTGTGATTCTGGAGCCATTCCTACATCCTGCTGTATTGATTTCTGTGTTTGCTAATCCGTGATTGTCACAACTGTCAGTCAGATTAGGGCTAAAAGAGGCAGCATGGCCTCTGAGAATGCTAATGGGGTAAAAGGCCTGTTAATTGCTGCTGACTGCTGAAAGTAAATGAATTATCGATTGGGTTCTAACACTCGCGCTTCTGTAGTTCCACTGCGTTACAAATCCGTGTAGCGTTAAAAATTCCCCTACTGGTGTAAGTACACTTCCTCTGTCACGTAATTACACGCACACACACACACACACACACACACACTGCTAAGCAGTTGATTAGCCAGAAAATTCCTGTTTGTTTGCTTGTTTGTTGCCTAAATGAGAAAGGAAGATTTTTGTATCCAGTGCACCATATCGTCTTAATAAGTCTTAATATTATATCTCATGCGCTATATAGTCAAATTAAATATTTAACAGAAGACCTTGTATGTACATTATAGTATATTGAGCTTAAACCTTTACTTTTAGACAAAGCATTGGGAGACTAAAGCTTAACAGTTAGATAAACAGTAAAGTTTAAAATGTTGATATTAGATCTAGTGCACTAAATAAGGACCTTAATGCTTTTATATTAGATTTATCTAATATAAATTATTAGATTTTGCTATATACTGAAATGAAATTCTTAATATTAGATCTAGTTTAAGCTTAAAGCTTTGATATAAGATTTATGCACTATTTAAGGTTACTGAAGCTTTAACATTAAACCTAGTGCATTATAGTATATTCAGCATAATAGCTGCATTTAGATATATAACATTTTTTTCAATTTTATTTATATAGCAGTTTTTAACAATGGTCATTGTCTCAAAGCAGCTTTACAAAAATGAAAAGAAATTTTGAAAAGAAAATTTATAGAAGTGTGTATGTGTGAGAAAAATGTGTCTAGATAATAATGAGATTGTCCCTGATAATCAAGCCAAGGGTGAAGGCGACAGTGGCAAGGAAAAACTCCCTGAGATGGTAATAGGAAGAAACCCTGAGAGGAACCAGACTCAACAGGGAACCCATCCTCATTTGGGTGATAACGGATAGATATATTGCACTATATAGGGAGTTTAAAGCTTTGATATTAGATCTAGTGTACTATACTGTAGCTTTGAAATTGTATCTAGTGCACTATGCAGGGAAAAATTAAATGAATTAAAATTAAATGAAGTGCGCAAAGGGGCCAAAGCTTTACTGTAGTGAACTACATAGGAGCTTAAAAAATGTTGATAGATCCAGTGCACTATATATGAAGATTAAAGTTTTAAAATATTCACTATAATGTACAGTATACACTAATGCACTATATTTAAAGCTTTGATATTAGATCTAGTTCACTATATTTATATTGTGTTAATTTATGTTGTACTGTATGTAGCACCTTGGACCTGGAGCAACATTCTTTCATTTTACTCTGTATTTGGTTGAAACGACAATAAAAGCCTACTTGACTTAACTCGACTTGAGTATATACTGAAGTTATAGCTGTATTATTAGATCTAGTGCACTATATAGTGCCCAGTAGTCTGGCTGCCATGGAGGTGTGAATTACACACTGGTAATTTCCATAATCTAATCAGAACGCTCAGAAGATCTGCATGTGCGTAACATGATTCTGAATACACACAACTTTCCCCTTCCCAACACTCTGTCCTTTGTAAATACATTTTTCTTTTGTACTGATGTTTATATGATGCTTCAGCTACTCACACAGAAAAGTTTGATGTTGTGTGATTTTTCCGGTGGGTTTACATGCTTTCTGTTTCTTTCCTAACCTGTAGGAATAAAGGAAAGGGCGCAGTCGTGAGCAGCGAGTCGAGACGTCCCGCTCTGCCGTCATTATTCTGAACATTGATCTTTCCAGCTGCACACCAGTCTGAAATGATCTATAAAGCAAATGCAACATCACATAACAGCGTTTCTATTCTCACACAGCAGGCGACACGGACTCCAGATTGGTGTGTGTGTGTGTATGTGTGTGTGTGTGTGTGTGTGTATGTGTGTGTTGAATACACTGCGTGACAGGTTGGGGGAATTCATATCAGCAGGGCTTCTGATGGTTAGTTAGAGTCACATTGCATGTCGTCTGCGTCCAAAACGTTTCAGTAAATGACGAGGAAAATAAAAGGGTGAGGAAGAGATGGATTCCTGTTTTCCTTCCTTTGATAGTAGATGCAATTTATTCTCTGCAGTGTGTGAAAAGCAGAGTTGGAGTGTGACTTCTAGTCTGCTCGGTCTCAGGGCTCTAAAGGGAACTGCAGTATGTGCACGTATGGAGTTAGATGAAAAAATCTTGCGAAGTAATCTCAAAAGAGATAAATGGGAAAAAAATTAGATCTTGAGTGGCATGGGCGGAGTGGCCTCCATGTCCATGAGTCTCAGTAAAGAAGGCGTGGCCTTCGTGTCCATGAGTCTGAGTAAAGAAAGCATGGCCTCCATGTCCATCGGTCTCAGTGAAGAAGGTGTGGCTTTCGTGTCCATCAGACAGTGGTGTGGCTACAGTACACTATATTGCCAAAAGTATTCGCATTTACATGCATATGAACTTGAGTAATATCCAAATCTTAATCCATATGGTTTAATATGAATATGGTTAAAAATAAAAAATAACTCCTGAAAAACGACCCCACCCCAGTTTCAGCATGACTGCGCACCAGTGCATAAAGCTAGGTCCATAAAGACATGGATGAGCGAGTGTGGAAGAACTTGACTGGCCTGTCCTCACCTCAACCCGATAAAACACCTTTGGGATGAATTAAAGCGGAGACTGTGAGTCAGTCCTTCTCGTCCAAAATCAGTGTCTGACCTCACAAATGCACTTCTGGAAGAAAGATTAACAATTCTCATAAACACACTCCTAAACCTTGTGGGAAGCCTTCACAGAAGAGTTAAAGCTGTTATAGCTGCAAAGGGCCAACATCATACAGTATTAAACCCTATGGATTAAGATTAAGTTACTCAAGTTTATATGCATATGCAGACGAAAACTTTTGGCGATATAGTGTACCTATCAGTCTCAGTGAATGGGGCGTGGCTTATCAGTCTGAGTGAAGGAGGCATGGCTTATGTACTGACCAGTCTGAGTGAAGGAGGCGCGGCTTATGTACCTGTCAGTCTCAGGAAATGGGGTGTGGCCTGTATACCTACCAGTATGCGTAAAGGAGGCAGGAATTATGTACCTGTCCGTCTAAATGAAGGAGGTGTGGCTCATATATGTGTCAGTCTGAGTGAAGGAGGCGTGGCTTATGTACTGATCAGTCTTAGTGAAGGAGGTGTGTCTTATGTACCTATCAGTCTGAGTTAAAGAGGCGTGGCTTATGTACCTGACAGTATCATGAATTAGGGCGTTGCTTATGTACCTACCATTCTGAGTAAAGGAGGCGTGGCTTATATACCTGTCAGTCTCAGTGAACAGGGCATGGCTTATGTATTGATCAGTCTGAGTGAAGGAGGCATGGCATATGTACAGGTCAGTCTCAGTGAACGGGGCATGGCTTATGAACCTACCATTTTGAGTGAAGGAGGCATGGCCTATGTATTAATCAGTCGGAGTGAAGGAGGTAGGTTTATGTCAGTAAAGGAGGCGTGTCATATGTATCTGTCAGTTTCAGTGTCAGTGTGGAGGCGTAGCTTATGTGTCAGTCTCTGTGAAGTAGGTATGCTCTCTGTAACTATCAGTCTCAGTGAAGGAGGTGTGGCTTATGTACCTATCAGTCTCAGTAAAGAAGGCTGATAATGTACGATCAGTTCCAGTAAAGGAGGCAGGGCTTATGTATCTATCATTGTTATTGTGGAGGCGTGGCTTATGTATGTATCAGTCTCAGTGCAGGGGGTGTGGCTTATGTATCTATCATTCTCAGCAATGGAGGCGTGGCTTATGTATCTATCATTCTCAGCAATGGAGGCGTGGCTTATGTATCTATCATTCTCAGCAATGGAGGTGTGGCTTATGTATCTATCATTCTCAGCAATGGAGGCGTGGCTTATGTATCTATCATTCTCAGCAATGGAGGCGTGGCTTATGTATCTATCATTCTCAGCAATGGAGGCGTGGCTTATGTACTTATTAGTCACAGGGACGGAGGTATCTTGCTGCACTAAATTTATTTGAGGCCCATCATGAGAACATTGTGACCAGGGTCCACTGGACAGTCCTCACACAGATAAACATGAACTGACTCACATGATGTAAATGATTGTGCTGTTCACTTCGCAGAGTTCAAACAGAAAGCTCTTGTGTTCGGTTGTTTATGCGTGAGTGTGAGCGCAGATAGCCGTTTCTTTAACCCTCATGTACTAGCCTTCTCTCACTCGTTCTGCTTGGAGTGTGTGCTTTCTGCACTGCAGAGGATGAAACACACTCTTCAGACACCCACTGCTTTTCTACAGGTCACTCTGGATAATAGCGCCTCTCTTCTGCTCTCTGTTCTCGCCCTCAGTCAGCCTTTTACACATCGCATCAAACTTTCAGCACTCCCCTCGTTTCGGTCCGAATGGGGCTTCGTTCATTTTTAATGGCCGCTCTGTGTTTCGCCGTGGTCACCACTGCAGTATGCTATGAAGTTTTAATGATGGAGTGATGTCGTTATTGATTACTGTCCCCGACAGAGGACACGGTCTCCTGTGTGTGCTTAGATCAAGTAATACAATGAGGAAATGTTTTCCTGGTGCTGTTTTGTCATTAACTTTTAAAACGTACCATATTCTACTGGGTAAACAGCTCTAAGCTTACACTTATCTTCCAGGAATCACACATGATTGCTAAAAAAATAACTTCATTTATGTAGTTTATTTTTTAATATGATGCATTTAATTTTACTGACTTCATTTTTGGAATAATGAAGATAAAAACATTCAGATGTTTTCTTTCAGTATTGGAATTGACATATTTGCATATTTTGCGTTATACTCATTTGTGGCTTAATATGTGCTTTTTTTCCCCCAAGCTGCCAATATTTATGAAGCTGAGAGTTTTTTAAATCCTAATTTTCTTCTCCATAATGGGTGTCAGTATTTTTGAAAATGGCTGATAGTCTTTAATATAGTCCTTAATTTATCAAGGAGGCCAAAAAATAACCCAGAACAGGATTTAGACCTGTAGGCTTCACTCGCCTCAGTGAAGGTCAGTGTTCATGATTCAACAATAAGAGAGAGACCGGGGGGTAAAAATGGCTTTCATGGGAAAGTTCCAAACCGAAAGCCACTGCTGATCAAAAAGACCACACATTAGCCAAAAAAAACAAAATTCTATGGACTGATGAGACAAAAGTTTAAATTTTTGGAAGGTGTGTCCCGTTACATCTGGTGTAAAACTAAAGGCAGTGTTTCATATAAAGAACATTATACTAACCATCAAACATTAAGGTTGCAGTGTGATGGTTTGGGGCTGAACATAATGTTCTTCTGGACCTTTGATTGGAACCGTGGAATTCTGTGGAATTCTGTGCTCTACCAGAAAATCCTAAAGTAGAATGTCGGCCATCAGTTCGTGACCTCAGGCTGAAATTCACTTGAGTTATACAGCAGGACAATGATCTGAAAAACATTCAAAGTCTGGACTTAAATCTGATTGAGATGACCTTAAACCCGAAAACCCTCTAATGTGACTGAATTAAAACAATTCTGTAAAGAAGAGTGATCCAAAGTTCCTCCACAATTACGTGAAAGACTCATTGGCAGTTATCGCAAGTGCTTCTTTGCAGCTGTTGCTGCCAAGGGTGACATAACCAGTTAACGAGTTTAGGGGCAATTATTTTTTTCACACAGGGCCAGTCAGGTTCAAACAGCTTTTCTCCCCTTTATAGATGAAATCATCATTTACAAACTGCAGTTGTATTGATTCTGTTGTGTTATCTTTATGTAATATTAAAATTCGCTTTATGATCTGAATCATTAAAGTGTAACAAATGTGCAAACAATAAATAAAAAAATCATGAAGGGGCGTATACATACAGTATATAGCCTCCATAATGGGTACCATTATTTTTGCAACTGATTAATATAGAAGCCTATAATTAACAGAGTGGTGATTAATACCCTTCCAGATTTTTTAATAGATGAAAAACAGCTTCAACTATGATGTAGAATACTGTATGACACCAATCAAACACAGGAGGATGTGCTGTTATTGCACAATAATCACCATCGTCACGGTAACGGTAATTCATCACTGATGAGTTTTCCATTACAGCATGCTCGCTGAGTGTTTTATCCCAGATAAATTTGAACAAAATGCTGTGAGCTGTCAATCACAAATCTCCTCTCAGAGAAAAACTGAATAAATCTACATAATGTTCCTTTAAAAACAGATTGAAGAGTGAAAATCTCAGTTAGTATTTTATCAAAAAGATGAGTAGAGGAATAAATAGCGTTTAACATCCAGCCAATCAGAAGCGAGGATTTTCTGCAGCAGTGCCTTGAGTAGCTCCACTTCAGATCGTACCTGTTTCTATGAAGTTCAGCGGTGTGTGTGTGTGTGTGTGTGTGTGTGTTTTATACACTAACACTGAGTATCAGGGTGAGTTGAAGGTTGCCGTGTGTGTGTGTGTGTGTGTGTGTGTGTGAGAGAGAGAGAGTTTGAAACACAAAGCCGGTAGTCACTTGAGTGTATAAAGAGCCTCCTACGCTGCGGCAGTCAGAGCTAGTCAGATGTTTATGACCCTTAATTCCCGTATGCACGGTCATAATCGACCCAGAGTCCTCTTCATCTCTTTTTATCCTCCCTCTTTCATGGTCCTTTAGTTTCTGTATCACTTCAGCGCTCTGTCGCTGCTTTGTGCCGTCGTGCTCTCAGCTCGCATCACAGCGGCGAGAGTCCAGGGGGCGACGTTAGCATGAGCGAAGGCTGTAAATCACCTTCATTCCCAGGATTGATTTCTTCTTCTTGAACTGCATCGAAGTCGATCTGAAACTATAGACCAATCTGGCAATTACAGACCACGGCGCTTATTCGGAGTTTGTTCATTTCAGTCGTGCCTGCAGCCTTTGTGTTCTCTCATTTACTTCAGCGCCTACCTTGGCTTATCTCCGCTAACCTCATTTTACTCCGCTGTCATCTGATAAAGCCACACATATTATATTATTTGGTAGCAACTTAATTATCTTGGCATTTTGTCAGGAAATTGTTTTGTTCCAAGCAAGTGAACTCGTAGCTCTCGAGCTCGATCACTTGGTTTAGCCACAAGCTACACAGGAACTCTTTACAAACTTCATATTCAAACAAGGAAAAATATAAAGGGTGGTGATTACCTAAGGAATGTACTATTGTAGGGAAATTGGGCATTATATATTTCCTTTATACCAGAAACAGCTGCAATTTTAATATGTTAAAGCAGTGTTTATGTACCAAACCCTGTGTGTGGCCCCCTGGTGGGATGTTATAGGTACTGCAGGTGGGTAGCAAGGCTTTTATATCCTACCGGCATAAATACTCGTAATTAATGGGAAAAGAGTTTGTATAAATAGTTAAAAGGTTAAATCTAATAATAATCTGCTGAATCAGTGATATTATTATTATTATTATTATTATTATTTGAGGTTGAAGCCCACATACATGTCTGTCTATCTTTCTGTACAGCAGAACTCTCTGTCTAACTTATTAATACAAAGGAATCCCATTCTGTCTTTTTCTTCTTTGTCTTTCGGCTGTTTCCTTTCAGGGGTCGCCACAGCAAATCATCAGCCTCCATCTAACCCTATCCTCTGCATCCTCTTCTCTCACACCAACTAACTTCATATCCTCTAGACCTCCTGCCTGGCAGTTCCAACCTCGGCATCCTTCTACCGATATATTCACCATCTCTCCTCTGAACATGTCCAAACCACCTCAATCTGGCCTCTCTGACTTTATCTCCAAAACATTTAACGTGGGTTGTCCCTCTGATGAACCCATTCTTGATCCTATCCATCCTTCTCACTCCCAAGGAGAACCTCAACATCTTCAGCTCTGCTACCTCCAACTCTGCCTTCTGTCTATTCTTCAGTGCCACTGTCTCTAAGCCGTAGAGCATCCCTGGTCCCACCACTGTCCTGTACACCTTTCCTTTCATTCTCGCTGATACTCTTTTATCGCACAACACACCTGACACTTTTCTCCACCCATTTCAACCTGCCTGTACCCGCCTCTTAACTATCTTTGAACACTCTCCGTTGCTCTGGACTGTTGACCCTAAGTACTTAAAATCCTGCACCTTCTTTACCTCTGCTCCCTGTAGCCT
Organism: Clarias gariepinus; assembly: GCF_024256425.1. Lineage (NCBI taxonomy): Eukaryota > Metazoa > Chordata > Actinopteri > Siluriformes > Clariidae > Clarias > Clarias gariepinus. The sequence goes on along the minus strand of NC_071109.1, from coordinate 2,620,566 downwards.
CACCGATCCTCTTGGGTTCCTCTTATTCACACACATGTATTCCGGCCTTATTGCGGCTAACCTTCATTCTTCTGCTTTCCAGAGCGTACCTCCACCTCCCAGAGCATATCTCCACCTCTCGAAATCACATTCTGTGATTTAAGGTTGAGTATCTTACGCCTTGTTTACACTGTTCGGTAATCGGAGAGTGAATCACAGATGAGAAATGGAAAAAGTAGATAAAAGGATAAAGATGAAGTTTTGTCTTAAAACCACTCCAGGGTGTTAAAATTAACTTATACCACTTCAGCGCTGTTATTTCAGCCAAAGTGAAAATATGAACTAATCCCAGTAAAAATATTCACTTTTCTAATTAATATCTATTGGTGCAGGTGTGTGTTTACATTGAGACAGTAGCGCATTAGTAGATTATTTTACAGTAGATTATTAAATCCCACACATAACTGTTCATAACATGACTTATACCTTACATTTAGATTTCACTGATGGTGCAGATTAAACATCAGACAGATAGAGAGCATCCAGAACATATTCACAGCGCTTCACGGTTTCCACATTTTGCTACAGTGTGTTACAGCCTTATTCCAAAATGGATTAAATTCATTATTACCATCTAAATTCTACAAATAGCCCATAATGACAATGGGAAAGAAGTTTATTTGAAACCTGATCAAATTCATTAAAAATAAAAAACATAAGTACATAAGTATTCACCCCCTTTGCCATGACACTCAATATTGAGCTCAGGTGCATCCTGTTTCCTCTGATCATCCTTGAGATGTTTCTGCAGCTTGTTTGGGGTCCATCTTAGGTAAATTCAGTTGATTGGACATTATTTGGAAAAACACACACCTGTCTTTATAAGCAGTTAGTTAAGGGTTAAGTAAGTTCAAGGACTTGTCTGTAGACCTCTCAGACAGAATTGTATTCAGGCACAGATTTGTGGAAGGAAGGGTACAGAAAAATTTCTGCAGCATTGAAGGTCCAGATAAGGAGGTTTGAAATCACCAGGACTCTTCGTTGAGCAGACGATTGGGGGAGAAGGGAATTAGTTGGGGAGGTGACCAAGAACCTGATGGTCAGTCTGGAAGAGCTCCAGCATTTCTCCGTGGAGAGAGGAGAACCTTCCAGAAGAAAAAACATCATCTTGTAGAATCATACTTAAAAAAACTTGAGGCTGTAACTGGTGCCAAACGTGCTTCAACAACAACAAAAAAATTGTTTCTCATAATCAGAGAGTCCTTCAGGTGCCTTTTGGAAGGCAGGCCTAATGGGGGAGTGCTACAGAGATGGTTGTTCTTCTGGAAGGTTCTTCTCTTTCCACAGAGAAACACTGGAGCCTTTCAGAGTGACCATCATGTTCCGTTCTCCTCCAGGTGCTCAGTGGGCAGCCCGCTCTAGAAAAATTCTTGGTGGTTCCTTGGTGGTTCTTCCATTTCTACATGATGGAGGCCACTGCGCTCATCGGAATCTTTAATGTGTCAAAAGCATGGTAGCAAGAAGAAAAAGAAGCCACTTTCAGTTTGGTTTTTAAAGCAGCCAATAAAGAATCAGAAAATAAGGTTAAGTGAGGTTTAATGTCTATTTATTTCACATTTTATACGATGTGTTTTGCAATACAACATTTCATCTTGAGAACTCCGAAACAGATAAAATTTGTATGTCGAGGTGCCGCTGTACCGAATCAATCTGCTGCCTGGCAAATTGAATTGCAACTTTAATGTAAACATTTTTAAGAAACTTATATAAAAAAAAGGGGGTCTGTGTTTAAGGGGTGGAACAAATTTCATGACATTAAAACACAATCAGAAGTCTAAAATAAAATAATAATTAAAACCCTGAGCTCAGCTGCATAACCGAATTAAAACATTTGCAATTAAAACACATCTTGCGCCTGATGTTCATTGAACGTCAATAACCTACAATCTACCACCAGGGGTCAGTGATTCTTCATGTTCTACAGCCAGTATTTAAACTTTCCTGGTGTTTGATGCTGAACACACAGCCGTTACATCGTGTGTTATGTTTTATTAATTAGAGTTGCCTATGAAAATATTGACCCCGCTATATAGCCCAACCTAATCGTGTTTACTCGGCTTCCCGATGCCCTGTAAATAATCCCAAATCAGCTTTAATGAGTGAGAAGTGAGAGTTTATACGGCCTGCATGCGTGGAGAAACATCTGAGGTTAGAGAGCCTTGTTTTTTACCACGGCGGCTGTAAAATGTGTTTGGACAGGATCGTAGAGCAGGTGAGGGAGGCCACAGGGGCTTGAGACGAGCACAAAATGGTGTAAAACTGTGTGTAGGTGTGTGTATGTGTGTGTGTGTGTGTGCGAGATGGAGAAGCTTTAAAACTGCAGTTAGTGAAGAACCAGCGAGTGTGTTTAGTCAGTGAGGCATCAGAGTTGTGATTATAAGCCATTATAATGCTCGGAAGCCTCGTTAAGACCGGGGATTAACATTTGCACAGGGGTGATGTCATCACAAACGTGCGGCGTTAACTACGGGGGTGAGCAGGGTCAAATTCGTCATCGAGACACACCATGATTCGATCAGTCAGGGACACACACGGTCACATAAGGTTTGTGGTGTGAATACTAATGTGTCCCAGTGCACCCTGAAGACAAGAGGAGGAAAAATGTCTACTTACATTTACTTTAAAAATAATTGAGTAGGTATGCTGATTGATAGAACAGAAAAATAATAAAATCCCATCTCTCGATACTACATGGACCCGTGTGACGCTAATTACACCAAATGACCGGCTCTGGATGAGTGTCACGGCGCAGCGATCCAACTGTGCTGTGTGAAAATATCAAGAAGTGGAATCGCAGCATCTTCCTGCAATACAAGTGTCCTGATTAAACATGCAACAGTGTGTTTAATAGAGAGCAGGAGGACGGCTGACCCGTGGAGCAGCCTCAGCTAGTCTGGTCATTAAAAGTGAGCTATGGAAGTGTCACGACTAGTGGTGGAAACTTTACTGCTGCAAGAACTAAGCACTAGGCGGTAAGACACAATAGAATCTAGCAGATTTTGTATCAAATAAACCTCAAGGTTCTCGTGGTCATGGGGTAAAATTTATTATGCATGCAAGATCTTAACATCTGACGTCACCAGCTTTCGTAGGGTACACCCTAGAAGGGGTGGGTGCCAATCCATCTCAAGGTACACACACACACATCTACACAATTTGGGAACACCAATTATCCTAATCTGCATGTCTTTGGACTGTGGGAGGAAACCGGGGTACCCGGAGGAAACCCACCAAGCACAGGGAGAACTCTATTGTAGGGTTTCAGCTCTGGTTCAGAGATAAATCGAATATTTAAGCATTGCTACGTTGGTTGCTTGGTTACTGCCGGCGGAGCACTGGCACTTCTTCTATGAATTATTCATTGTGGGACTTTTGGAGTTCTGGCACGAAGTTTCCTAAAGGTCTCGGAAAGCAGATGAACTGTTCGCTTGCCGGTCAGATGCAGAATGAAAGTTAAGGGTGGAAGAGCGATGAAAGAGCTTGCTTCAACCTGTAAGCAACTTTCAGCCGTTGGATGATGTTCAACCTTAGATGACGATCAGTCCATAGATGACGTGGTGGTGTCCTGGGGTTTTAACCCTTCACTGTCGGTCTGTCCCAAGGGTGATTGATCCAAATCGGATGTGGTTGCGGGCTTAGCCACGCCTCACGTAATTCCCCCTTTTGTGCATACATTAGCCTGCCGTTTCATCTGTCATGTGGGGCTCATCCAGTTGGAGTTTTTTTCGGTGGTTCCCCTCTCCAACTTGGGGGGAAGCCATAAAACTGTCCGCTTTGTTTAGACGATCGCCGATTCACTCCATTGTATTTAGGTTTAATTTGTGGCATCTGGTCTCAGCGTAGCTCCAAGCACAGCAGGGCTTCCTGTCCCATGCCTGGTTAAGCCTTCCGCAACTTTGTTTACAGACGCTTCTTTATATTCGCAGATGTGCGATAAGGTTATCAGGTTGTCGCCAGTCAGCTGGGAGCGGGGTTCTGGAATGTAATAGACTGATTACCCGCTCTGGGGGCCCTGTTCATCCCTACACCATGAACACAGACCCACAGCAGGAAACGACCTGAGGCCCAGGAGGTGCAAGAAGACGGTGCTAAAATCTACGCCATTGTGCTGCCTTATTTCGATTAAATTTTAGCAATAGTTATTGTCGCAAAGCAGCTTTACTGACTCAAAAGACAATTATGGAAATGAGTATGAAATGTATGAGAAAGTATGTAGAAATCAAAATGATCCCTGAAGAGCAGGCTGAGAGGAAGAAACTTGTGAGGAACCCGACTCCTCAGGGAACCCATCCTCGTTTCTGTGATAACGGATAGCAGGGATTGTTTTGCAGTCAAAAATACTATCAACAAGTCATACTGTGTGTTTTGCGGCTGCAAGTTCAGTATAACAGAAGATGTGTTTAAGTTAATACGGAGCCCAGTTTTGTTTTTGGAGGCTCTGGTACAAAACTGTAGGAAATTCCAGTCCTGAGCTGCTGAGCGACTGCAGTCACAAGTCCCCAATCACCACAATAAGAGTAATCAGTCTCTGTAGCATTTTACTCCATGCATGGATAAAAAAAAGCAAAGAAATGACTTTTAATGCCACGGTGGAGTCAGATATTTTAATGGAATGTTCCAGTGAAACTGCCACCGTGGCTAAGAAGTTAGACAAATGATTGAAAGGTCATGAGTTCAAGCCCCAGCACCACCAAGCTGCCACTGTTGGGTCCTCGAGCAAACCCCTTAACTCTCAGCTGATCTGATGTATATCGAGCTAAATGTACAGTACTGTGCACAAGTCTTCAGAACCATCATTTCTTCATATTTTTCTTCTTGTATGTTTAATGTACTCTTGAGTAATAGCTTCACTGACTGTTTTGTCTTTCATTATTTTCAGTGTGTTTTTTGTTTTTAAGCCACACACTGACTTTTAAATCATTCAAGCATAAAACAAATCTATCTTAAGTCCTGACCCAGTGAGAAACAGGTGCAGATGATGACAGATGATCAGGCGGTGATTAGTGTACTGCTGATGCTGAATGCTGAGGGGCTGGAACAGACGAGGGGGGAAATGAGGTCGCTGCTGAGGTTATTACATAAACAACCAGTTTTTAAATAGTATCTTTGGGCAAACTGCAGCCTGACACAGTAAAACATTTGTTCCTATTTCTTCAATTTAATCAACACTATTTGGTTTAATTCGATATAAAGAAATGAGGGCTGTCTCAGGACTTTACACAGTACTGTAAATTTGTTCATGTGTGTATATAGGGGTTTGAGAAAAGCAAAGATGACCTATAATGCCACGGCTGAGTCAGATATCTCCATGGAATGTCCTGTCGAAGCTGGCACACTGGTTAAGATGTTAGACTACTGATTGAAAGGTCATGAGTTCAAAACCCAGCACTAGCAAGCGGCCGCTGTTGGGCCCTCGAGCAAGCACCTTAACTCTCAGATGTATATCGAGCTTAAATGTAAGTCACGCTGGATAAGGGTGCCTGCCGAATGCTGTAAATGTAATGTCAGGTTATGTTGCTGTACAAACGTCTTGCCTACTTCAAGTTGTAGTTAAATAAATGAATAAATAATAATAATAATAAAAAAAGATTTCAACAGGAAAATGATGTAGATAGGTTCAAATGATTTGGCAGCTTCAACTTATTGCCCAAGGTTGCCTTAAATAATCATTATGTGTCATTTATGCATCCGTTTCCTGGTAAGTGACATTTATACAGATTACTGAAGCAAATTTGTGCAAATAGGAAAAACAACCCTGATGATGTAATAGATAAACGCAATACCATATGCAGTGCCTCAGTTATTCCCTAAGGAGATACATGCACACGTTGTCAGGTTTGAAGGCAAGAAATGTCTGTTATAAAGAGCAAATTTTACATAATGAAGGAAATTCTGTAACAATGAAGCTAAAATATGAATATTCATGCAAAACAAAACAAAAAAAATCCCATTACCAGTACTAATTGCCCACATGAAGATGTCTACTGGATTACCAAAGAAGAAAACGTGTGCTGTTTCATTACTCCCATGTCAAGGCATGAAAGTGGTCAGTCTTTTCTTTGCCCGAAGACCGAACTTTATGGAATAGGAATATAGCTTAACTAATCCTCTGTGAAAGATTCTGGTCTGACAGCACACTTCTAAAAAGGGAAATTTAGATTTCCACCTTTAAATATTAATTCTTTTGGAGTGCCATTAACTCCACTTTAGACTTCAAGCCAAATCACCTTTGGTAGCAATTCCCAGCTCTATAGTATAATTACTTGGGGAGTCATCAATAGCTGTCAAGGTTCTTATATTTTGACATTTGTGATTCACGAGTGCGTAAAGTGGACACATCTCAATAACTGTTAAAATTCAAATCTTGAGACACAAGGAGTGATCCCTATCTGCTCATTCTGTAATTTATGATCACGTTTGATGATTGTGCACTGCATGCTTAGGTCAGCTGATGTAGAGGGACGTCACAACCCAAGGATGCAGCATTGAAAGACCAGACCTAAAACAACTGGTCAATCAGGACGATGGAAGGATCTAGGGTTATCCTTCTAGTATGGTAAGCCGTATGGTAAAACTCTCCCATGAGGATGCAGAACTGTAAGACCTGGTCCAAGTTGTCTTGAATACACCAATAGGAGTATGGCATAGGATTACAAACTAGAAATATGCTATGTGATGGTGTTACATACAAGAAAACTTTGACCTCAAGCTCAGTTGGTAAAATGTTTGTATTTACTCCAACCTGTTTTTTCCGAATGCACACGCTCTGTTATAGGCTTTTTATTGAGAAGCATCGTCAGCCTTTCTAATGCGTGAATATTTCAGCCACACCGACAGTATTGCTAATATACACATAAAATCAAGCATATATACAATATACAGAACATTATCCAGCAAATAATTTCTAACTTCTCATTGGCTCAGCTATAGACGCAGACATTATGTGCTGTATGTACACTGCTCAGTTTATCAAACAGGGCCATCATGGGTCACTGAAGCATGCAAGCGCATACAAAAATACAAACAAACAAAGAAAATGTCTGTCCTCTGGTGCAATATTCCTTACAGAGATGTGCATTTCTGATCGTCAGCTGGAGTGGCGTAAAGCGCATCGCCACTGGACTCCCAAACAGTGCAAACACGTTCTCTGGAGCGATGAATCACGCTTCACCATCTGGCGGTCTGACGGAGGAAGCGGGTTCGGCAGATGCCAGGAGATTGTTGCCCGCCTTTATGCATAATCCCAACAGTAAGGTTTGGTGGAGGAGGAATAATGGCTTGGCTGTTTTCTGTAGTGTTGCCTGGACCAATTGTGTGGCAACAGACTGTGTGAGGTGCTTGTTGTTTCAGTATTACACGTACTACCTTTGTACAGAAAGAAAGCTTTGACCTTCATTGGAACTCTGACCTCTGTTATGATCCATGCAGCGCTTTTTTCATGTTCGGTGTGGTTCTGTCTAAGTGCTAGTTGTCCCAGGTTCGTGTTCCTGTGCTCCCATGCTGTCCATTGTGTGCTAAAATGTCCACCATCCAGTTTAAAGTGCACCATCTAGTTACTGGAGTAAGTGGCAGTATTTCAGAAGCCTTTGTAGAATGCTTAAATCATTTCCATTTCTAGTGTAATTTTGGCTCCATTTATTGCCTTACTTATGCTTTTTAGGTATACTTAATCAATAAATGCACTTTAAATACACTCTATGGCTAACAGTATATGAATACATCACCAATTCAACAAAATATACTCACTCACTCACTCTCTGTCTATACCACTTTATCATGTATCCAGGGTTGCGGGGTCCCAGGAGACTTAGGGCACAAGGTGGGAAACACCCTGGAAGGGTTGCCAATTCATCGTAGGGCACACACACATACACACACACACTAACACGCTCATTCTCACACTAACGCCAATTGGTCTAACATACGCAGTACTCGGAGGATGCAAGGAGAACATGGAGGAATCATGCACACAGACCCGAATCCAACCCGAACCCTGGAGGTGCACTTTGACAATGCTAACCACTGAGCCACCTTGTTTCCCAGCCAAGAATATTTCTTCTCCAAACTGTTTCCATATAACTGGAGGTTGACAATTGTACAGAACATTACATAGTTCGTATGCTGTAGCATAACTGTTACTAGAACTAACGGGCCCGGACCCTTATCCAGCATGACAATGCCTGTGTGAGATCAACAAAGCTGTGTGTTGGAGTAAAAGAACTTGAGTGTACTGAATGCACTCATCCTTTGGGATGAACTGGAACTGGAGGTTTCTCAACATTCCAACAACAGCTCCTGAGCTCATTGATTCTCTTGTAGCTGAATAAACACAAATTCCCACAGCCACACTCGAACATCTAATGGAAAGCTTTCACAGAAAAATAGAGCGCATTACAGCAGGAAATATTCATAAAGTGTAGTGGTAGAAGTAAGGCAACCATTTTTGTTAGGGGTATGTAATGTCTATTTATGCCTATTGTCTATTGTTTGTTTTCCTATAACATCTCTTTTGATAAACAGTGGAGTTTCCAGAACTATAATATGCGTCCCCAGTGCAGCGATGTCCTGCGGCATTCCCCAGCTTTCCGTGTGAATATAACATTGGAAATGCACACTATTGCCCACTTAATCAGCTATATTATCCATTCAAGACACATTAAATACCATGCAACACCAAAGACGGATGTTAATACCAGGTCTGAACGAGACCTGCGAGAGACAGCGAAGGAGAAAGTGCATGTAAATGCGCTGTGTTGCGCGGTATATTGTCACCCAGAGTGCACTCTGCTACAGTCTTCGGTTTTGAACTTGCGTTTGAGGACACTTGAACTGTTTACCAGTTTGTGCAACTGAAATACCTCCTGTTCTGTCACAATTTCTAACACCTTCCTCTGGATCTTACAAGAGTTACAAGCTTTTGACACATTTCAAGTACGTACATATTAGCAGGACATATCCGTGTGATGACAGACAGATAGATAGCATCCATCAGTTTAATCTCAGCTTGTTAAAATCATATTTATGTTTATAAACTGTTGTGTCTATATATGTATTCAAAGAGAGAGAGAGAGAGAGAGAGAGAGAGAGTGAGAGATGATGAATAATTTTTGGGCACATTATCTGTACAAGCATCACACCTAACAGAAGGAGAGAGGACAGCCTGGGAGTGAGATCCTGTTGAAGTGTGTCGTTGTAATCGTGTTTGAAATTTAACCTAATGTATAAGCATCGTGTTAAAAAGGAAAAAAAAATGAAGGTGATGATTTCATAGAAAGGTGCTAAGGTGTTTGGCATCATCATCATCATCATCTTTTAAAACCTCTATGAGCTATCTATCTGACTAGTTTTAGGAGTGAAAGTTGTAAATGTTATAAACAGATTCATTAATATGTCTTCAGATTCATTTTGTCGGAGAACATGTCAGATTAGTTCGTGTTACACACATCAAGCCTATGAAACTACATTCTATTTGAAAGCACCCAAATATGAGGTGGTATAAAAAAATGACAGATGTGTAATAACATAAAAATGTAAGTCGCTCTGGATAAGAGCGTCAGCCAAATGCCTAAATGTAAATGTAAGTTTCATTACCGGAGATGATCCTCGACATGAAGAACAGGTCACCCGCGGCACACTGACGGAGTTGTTGGCGACGAACTAGAACTGTTCCGTATGACGCACTGACAATGGTAGCAACGTTGTGGATTTTTTTCCGATGATCATCAGGCACAAGTTGCGGAACGGTTTTGACATTTCCCAGGGTCGAGCTCGTTGAAGGTCTTGCTGATCTCTCCTCGTCTTCCGCTCGAGAACCATCTGGCACTCGAACACCTTAAACCTTAAACAACTTGTTGCAGCATCACATCAAACAACACCGAATCATGTCAAACGCAGAATTTCAAAATGGATGAAGAAGGTGAAAGGAGATTGAATTAATATTGGGGTTCGATTTGTTATCATAACGTGATTGACTCAGACTCTGCTAGCATTAGTGTTAGTTTATTCAGTGTTCTGTTGCAAATGAGATTCTTAAGTATGGTTAAGTAATACTCACACTGTTCTGGCGTTGAATCCCAAATAGTGTTGAATGGAAAGCTAGTGCGCTATGTAGGGTGTACAATCCCTTGTTCCACACACCAAGTAGCCCTTGATTAGGGGTCAGGGGGGGATTTGGGATTCAGCCTTGTGTTAGATGAAAGCTAGCTTCGTATATGAGTTTTCTCACTGAAAGTTCTTCTGTGACCGGCAAGTAAGGTCATCTTTCGCCATGCAGAAGTGGGCGGGGTCATGGTGAACAGATGTCATGATGTACAAAATGAACACCTACATTTACATTTCTAACTAAAGTTTTAAGTACGTGTTCAGACAGAGCTGATCTTATTTCCATATACGGACTCAGTAACACGCCCACATTTCCATATATAGGCGTAAAGGAAAGGCAAAATATACCAGCTAAATAGTGGCATAGTGTCGTGAACTCAATTTGTCATTACAGACAGCAGAGAAACCTTCATTGTGTGTGTGAGTGTGTGTGTGTGTGTGTGTGTTTCAATTGTAATAGATAAGATAAGATGTAGACAGATGTTATAAGTCTTGTTCAAGGTAACATGATGCGTGTGTGTGTATGTGTGTAGCATGTTGTATTGCTAGGGGTCGTGTTCCTTCACCTTGAATCTCGGGTCACATTCAACCTCCATAATAAATAAAATGCTTATAATAGGTTTGCTGTGAGCCTCGACCTCCCTGAAAACTGCCTTGTTAAAGCTTCAGGAAATAAGGCTTTTGAGCTCCAGACACACGCACACACACACACACACACACACACACACACACACACACACACACAGAAAAACTTTTAGATTTACAATGTCTTACTTAATTCATAGAGTAATATACAAGTTATATTTAAAATGCATCAATAATAAACATCTGGATCAGCATACAAAGCCTCAACAGTGATGAAAATTAAAACAGATATAAATAGAGTTACGGTCAGCACGTACAGAATCAGATTCCAAACAACAGATTAGATTTTAATTGGCGGATTGTTTGGTTTGCCAGCATGAGAATTCGAGTGTGTGTGTGTGTGTGTGTGTGTGCTGTTAATGAAATCGCAGCAGCTGTGTGATGAGAGGGACTGGAGCTTTGACTTTTCCTGTGACTCTGCCTCACCTTCTCGAGAACAGCTGGCCGGTGTCAAAAACCTCATTATCCCAGGGCAGGTCTGTTCGGCTGGGGGCAGCTTGACATACAAACAGACAAACATGTGTGTGTGTGTGTGTTCTCACACTTCCGTTTTCTCAATATCACACTCTTTACTTAGGATGGAATTGCAGGCCTGAGTGGTAGTCTCCTGTAATGCAGAGTCTTTTTGGCTAATCAGAAATTCGACAATAAACTTCCCTAATTGAAACATACAGCCCCGGTGCTATAGCTACACAGCGACGAAAAAGATCGACCCAGGCTTACGTCCATTAGAAATCAGTATTAGTCCGGCTTATATCAATAACACTGTACTGATATATGAACACACCAGAGGCAGCGCAGCTCAACAATTAAAGCCAAGTTCCCACTTTCATGATTTTTGTTACATATCTCTAAGAATCTATAAAAAGTAATGGGCCTTGGGTTGTATCAGTGTGTATCGGTGTGACCTGTACTGATCTGCAGCTTAACAACCAGGGCTATGATATTTTCAAACATTCTTATGGTCAAAACATGGTATTGGTGTCTCACTAAGTGTCTCATCTCGGTGAAAGAGTGAATTTTTAGATATAACACCATTTTTCATAATGCTGAATGCTTTTTATCTAACGGGTCATATATATATATATATATATATATATATATATATATATATATATATATAATTTTTTTTTTTTAAATATGCATACAGGTTTATATTTTCTTTAGGTAAAAAACCCCCCACATTTGCTAAATACAATTTCATCCCCTTTTTTGTAGTGTCTGTAACTTGGCCAATTTAGATTTCACCTAAAAAGACATGAATCTGAAAAGGTATATTATTTTAAAAGGCAAAATTGTTAAAATATTGCAACATGAATGTGACATGGTTACAGACACTACAGATTTCCTATGTTTTAAGCTTTAAAGCCTTAATTTAAGCAACTATGTTTACAGGTCATATGCTTCTAGAAACTTATGCCAATTTTAGTACCAATACTCATAGTATATGATATATATCAAGATATATAAATAATTTGCATTTGAAATTATTATTGTTTGAAGCGAGACATTATAACGCTGAAATTTTTTTTTCATTTTGGGGGCACATATAAACTCATCTCTCCAAAACGGCTGAAGGTATCAACTTAACATTTTTAGGGAAGCAAGATTGGTCGCTTCCATGTTGCATAAACTTTAAAAGTGCCTTCTTTGGCAAACACCTTTTATGTATTATATGTGCAACAAAAAAAAATCAGCACCAATACTGTTTTGCCCTTTAAAAAAATTTTTGTGCAGCTACAGTGTCTTATCTCTCAAAGAGGCACCGTAAATCCACTGGCCCTCCGGATTCAAACCTACACACAGTAATGCCTTCATGTTACATTACAGCGAGGAGTTTTAGGCACCAGAACCAGAACCAGAACAGTATCACTACTTTTTTTGCTACTTTTTCTTTTACATAAAAACCGTGATAACTTTATTATTTTTCTCTTTAATCGGGTACACCTGCGTAGTTGGTTTGCAAACTTCGTTTTCATACAAAATCAAGAAGAGGTTGACGAAATCAATTTTCGCGCTATGCCTTATATATAGGGTCAAGTGTAGCTCAGGGGTTAAGGCTTTAGACGACAATTTGTTAGGTCCCAGGTTAAAATCCCACGACCGCCTCTCTTTGACCGAGGCCCTTAACCCTCAGCTGCTTATACTGTATGCATAATGAGATAAAAATGTAAGTCTCTCTGGATAAGATCATCTGCCAAATGCCATGAACAAGCCCCTAAACCTTCTTTGCTCAAATACAGAGTATTATAGCTGACCCTAACCCAACAGTACCACAACTTCCTAACAACCTTTTACTTTTTCTTTTACATTTTTCTGCTTATACACTACAAATAATCCCAGTAGTGTGCTTAAAAATCTAATCTTTAATAATCAATATTCTACACTTGTTGGATCCGTGATGATCATTTACCCCTCTCCTGTCCTATATAACATTCCATCACCATGCCCTTACCTACTGCCCTGACCCCTTCCAGTAAAGACCCTAGTCCTGGCTCCACTAATAAATCTGTTCCAGCCTTGTTTGTACTTTACCCATACCAAATACAAACTGTCCTTATCAAACTGTCAAATACTTAGTCCGTCCTCAGCTCTGCTTTTACCGATGAGCTCCAACATAGTAATTACTGACAGAGAGAGAGAAAGAGAGACCACAGACATACAAAAACACACACACACACAATGGTGTCTGAATGTTCTTTAGTTTATTCACAGATAAAGGAAGGTATTTAAGTCCTGTTTCATTGAGTACAATTGTGTCATGTCCATCTGTCACTACATCAAAAGATCATGACTCATCTGCATGTTCCAAAGGAATACACCTAGGAATACTCTTATATGGCCACCTAGGAAGTATTGCCATATAAGAAACAAGGAAGAACTCACAGAGAACATAGAGAAAGGGAAATATAACACCGTCTAGGGCAAACCTAACAGGTTCTCACAAATAACTCAATCTATCCTGCTCCTACCAATTGTCTTTCCCCTACTTTTGTTCATACACTGTCTTATAAAACAACCCTCACGTACCAACAACCCACCCCAGATCTGGTGTTACCAGAACTCTCCCCTCCCTGTAGTTCACCCCAGCCTCATTGCTACCCTGTACAGTAATGCACCCCAATCTGTTCCTTTCCCATAGTTCATTCCAAGTGTAAGAGCCATACTTCATTGTTATAATTTTGTTGTTGTATTTATTTTGTTTCATTGGTTAAGCATTACGCATTAAGTTACACTTAGCATTAAGTTCATTAGTCAAGCATTTAGTATGATAATCGTAAGTTGTAGTGTGACATCACTTCATAAGTTGTTCTGTGACATCATTCCATAGTTGTGTAGCTGCATGCCTATCACGCATGTTAGCTGTTAGTTGTTGGTAAGATAAGATACGGTGTTGTTAAGATACAGAAGTGTGGAGAACACAAGCTTTCAACCGTAATACCGTAAGCTAAAAGATACAATAAATAGGTTATTGTAACGATAGTTTAAGACCGTAAGCTACAGGACACAGCAAACGACTTGTTGTAACCACAGTGGATTTATGCAAGAAACTGCAGGAACTGTTGAACTTTGATGTTGAAAATAAAACAAGAGACAAAGAATTCAATGGACTTGAGTTAACTAAGTGTAACAAGAAAGATACGCGTCAGAACTTGTGAATAACATGCCCGTACACCAAGCTTGTTCCACCCTATATCAGTATCCACTCATGCTCATATGATTATTAACTTCACCTTTGCTTATATCCTGCCCCTTACCTTATACTACCCTAACCCTGAGTAAACTACCCCAACCCCACCACAACAAACACTCATCTCTAACCCTGTCTTTATCTGGAATCTACAACCACTCAGCGTTGGATGGACCCTTCAAATAGTCAATGGCATTCCTAATAATCTACTCCCTGACAAAACAATTTTGTTTATGTAACTATGCTACTTGTACCCCGGATAAGATTTACCCCAATTATACCTTTAATCTTACCGTGAGTTAGTTTTACAGGTACCTATAGTCTAAATTGGGGAAAAAAAAAAATATATACATAAAAAAAAACCTTCCATACATCTAAAAACAACTTCAAAACTTGTGTAAACCTTCAAAGATTCTACAAACCCACACTTTCCGGGCTTTCCTGAGTCATATATTGAAGTGCCTATCTATTTATTCAGGACTCTCTCACACTCCATCTCATCATCTTAAAGAACCCACACCTGGGAGTTCCCAGACATACTTATGGCTCTTTCTGCACAATCTTTTCTGATCAGTTGGTGGACTGAAGATGTCCCCAGGTGTGCTCTTCATCAAATCTCATCAATGCATCTTCAGCAATGCAGATGGGGAAAAAACTTACAGAACAATATCTCAATGTCACTGGATTGAAACACTTAAAAACACTGGTCCCTTTGGGAAAGCCTGCTTTCATTTAGGATGCTCAGCATATACCATGTCTTCGTTATTAATTCTTTTTTAAGTCGACTCAAGTGCACACTTTTATTACCCATGTGAATTAAGGTACTACGTATGTCATCTTCTGGGCTTTTTTTGTTGCATTTTTCAGTGAAAGCCTGAATGATAGTAAAGCTTGTTTCATACGGAAAACCTTGGCCTAACTTGACTTCAGGGTTTGACCAAAATACAGCTTTGCACCTTGAGCTCCAGAAATCGCTCTCTTACCTTGCCTTCCAGGTTTTCGAATCAATTCTTTGAATACAGTCTCGTGGCAGGTACATCTAGCAGTACATGCATCACTGCATCAACCAGCAAAAATGAACAGTAGCGCGTGGACCTCCGGGTCAATCCGTGACTGAGTGCATTAGATAGGTTCTGCCATCATTCTGCACTGGGGTTTGTGAGATTATCAGGGTTAATGCTGTGTTTTCGAGCAAGAGATTTACAGCTTTCTGGGGAGCCATTTTGCTTTTGACAGTATTTACACAATATTCTCAGGGCCGTGCCAAATAAATCACGTTGTTACAATTACGGCACTGTTTTATGCTAATTAATTTTACCACCTGGCAGACGGAACCAAGGCAACGTGATATTATTAACACAATTTGCGGCTTTTGTCTTCGGTGCTGCTGTTAAACAGACACAGTATACAAATCCATCTCCAATATTTTCCATCTGCATCAATTCCATTTCAAGCAGCACACTTATAAAGATGCTGAAGATGTGATGGGAAGTGAATTAAGCATTTTATGAGGACATGGATTATTACAAAAGCAACCTTATAAAACTCAAAATGAAAAGAAGTCATATTATGACTCTAATTAAAAGCATAACTTTGAGAAGGTCAGCTGCCTACGGTCACACCGTCATACCACCATGTAGCCTCATCATTGGAGCTAGCCTCAGGCTGGACATAGAAGAGTGTGAAAGTGGCACAATTATATTTCGCACTATAGTCCTCTCTTTAGGCCAATCTATTTGGAGGCCAAGCTCATTTTAAGTCATATATTGAAGTGACATTTTTTTTTTTACATCTACCTATCATAGCAAACTATTATTGATCGTACAGTCGTCACTCTACCCTATTTGTTGCTGTGTGCAATTTGGCAACCACCTCATAGGTGACTCTAGGCATGAGTGGCTAAGCAGCGACTTAATGCCCCCATATATCTTACTATATAAAAGATTTAAACCAGTCCTCATTTCTTTATATTTTGCTTCCAAAAAGCCAGACTTTCTTGTGTTTCATGTAGTTTTGAGGAATAGTTCTACATTCGTCATGAAGGATTTTTTTAGCTCAAATTTTTTGGCAATTTTTTGTTTCTTATCTTCAGTCCAGTTCCTGTGTTTGAGCAGTTTCAGAGGCATGTTTTCTGTTTCTTAAACCACACATCGACCTATGAATTATTCAAGCATTAAAAAACATCTAACTTAAGTCCTGACCCAGTGAGAAACAGGTGCAGGTGATGACAGATGATCAGGCCGGTGATTAGTAACTGCTGATGCTGAATACTGAGTGGTTGGAACAGACGAGAGGGGAAATGAGGTCGCCGCTGAGGTTGTACAGTGGTACCTTGGATATGAATTTAATACATTTAAGGTGAAAATTTGTATTACTTTCCACAGAAAATAATGTAAATAAATATAATTCATTTCAGCCATCTAGTTAAATTCAAATTTAAATTCAAATTTTATTTGTCACATACACAGTAATACCGGTGACCTTAAAAAGAAAATAAAAACTATATATAAGGAATAAATATTAATAAAAAGAAATAAAATACAAAAGAAAATAAATGTAACTAGTAAAATAAACTGTACAAATAAGGGCATGATAAAAATATTACAAAATATAGAAATATAGGAATATAGGGTGGGAAATTTATATATATATAAATTTTTAAAAATGTTTTAAAGTGGCATTAAAATGTTTTAAAGTGGCAAAGTGTCGTGCAATGGCAGATATATATAAACATGTATTGTATAAAGTGACTTATGAAAGTGACATGTGCAATGAGTTACTATTACTAATATTGAACATTTTTAACACTATAATCATATTTAAAAAAAAACATGTAAATGAAGTTAAATATGGAATAAATATACATTAAATCTCATTTAACTTTCATTTATGATTCCATTTGGCTTTAAAAATAAAAACATCTCTGTTTTCTTTATCCTGTCATCCTCGATAACATTCCTGGGACCCATGATGCGATGTCTTCACTGAATCTTGCACAAAATGCAAAATACCCCACAAAAAACCCCGTAAACTCACTTCGCCGAGCTTTCCACTGACGCGAACAAGTTTTGAGCGGCTCCCAGGCCGACTACATACGCGCGACTTAGCCAGCGCTCGGTTCCGTTCGGCTCAGCCCGTTCGCTCGTATGCTGAAAATGCTTCGAATACTGAAAATGCTTTGTATGCTGGGGCAAATGTATGGTGAGGCAGGGTGTCTTAACATGGCGAGGTAGCACGGTAGCACCTCATGTTAAGGTAGCAACATATCTTTAGGCCCTTTGCAGCCCGTCGCAGTTTGTTCCCATTTCTGTAATTTAATCTACATCATGTAATGTAATTAAATATAAGTAAGAAATGAGCGTGGCTCAAGTCTATATAACTCTTTTCTAGCATGACCCTTTTTTCTCTCTCATTGTATTTCTCTTCTTTTTCTCTCCACTCTAAAGTTCACACTCTACCTCCTGAATGCATAGAGTGAATAATGCATTGGTGTTTAGACAGCACTGTGCTGAAGTTTGACCCCACACACCTCCGAGTCTCTGGGTTTCTTACAGATACTACCTCCCTGTCATGTTCTCTGCTCTACTGTTTTGCTTCAGTTTTTTTTTCTTTTTGCTCCGTGTGAAAGACACAAAGGCTGAGCTCTGCATCCAGAACCAAACACTTAGCAGAAGCAGAATGATTTCTTTCTGTGAAATGCACTAATCAGACAAGCTAACAAGGTCTCAGAGGAATCTGTAATAAACAAGGCTAGACGGCCTTCACCTCAGACACGCATTGGTATTGTTTCCTTTCTTTTTCCAGCACAGAAATCAGATGCATACAAATGTCATGTCGAACCTGGACTAATGCTGTGTAGCGTGCAGGCAGATGAGACAGGTCACAGGTTCAATTCTTTTCTTTAATGGGTAAGCTAAGAGTTGTAGTCAGGATAAAGCAGAGGTCAGAACACACCCAAGTGTGTGCAATCAATGATGTATTCATAATCAATCCCGGTATCACTGGTATGGGTCGAGGGGTATGGGGATATCAGTGGGGATGTGACCAAAATCAAAATAGGGGCAGATTGCACAACAAACTGAAGAACATGGGGAGCTTACAGAAAGTTGAAGAGAGTTGGCATTTATGATTCACGAGTTTGTGGAAAGAGTTGAAAGATTAAAGCTAAAAATAATCTAATAAGCTTTAATGTAATGAGTGATATTAATATTATTCCAGGTTGAAGCCCACGTACACGTCTCTTTGAACAATTACATTCTGTAAGGTTGAGTATCTTACGCCGAAGTTTTATGCCGAAGTTGTACCTCATTCACATCTATTTTGTCTTACTTTTGTTTCTGTTTCTTGAGGATTATGTCTCCCCCCCACTCTGTCTAATTGGCACATGGTAAACTACAGCATAGCTTTGATTGGCTCTGTTGAGTGACATGCATAACCATGCCCACCTCAATGGGAAAAGAACTACATTATGCCAAAAAAAGTGAAAAAAAAGTGTAAATTCACTTTTATTCCAATGATTTTGATTTCATTTTTAGTGCAGACGGACAGACAGAAATCTTTCTGAGACTGGATTCGGGTCCTCCAATGTCTGAAACGTAAAGATATCATTCAAAGAGAAAGTTCTAACCAATGTACCGACTAAACCTTTCTTTTATTTATATAGAAGGCTTAAGGGGAGTGGTACTGTATAAGGGTGAACTATAAGGAAATATATGTCCATCCTGTACTATTTGGGGTCCAAAAAAATAATTTCTTTTTTTGAAAACAAGGTTTCACTCCTTACAACTTTCTGGAAGGTTCTTAAAGTTCTAAATGGCTTTGATGTACAGTCAAGACATTCAGAAATAACTTCTTCCACTTTCTATTGGTTTGATGCTTCATGTATCAAAAATTCCCTTTGACGTTCTACCTGGCTTGAAATTCTGGAGGTGTCTCAGCTTCACCCAGGGAGAGAAGACGTAGCGAGACAGAGAAAGATAGAGACAGATAGAGAGAGAGAGAGAATATTACATCTGGGATGTGTCCTCAACGTGGGAAACCCATAGAGCTCAGCTGGAAGCGAATACGGATCCTCCCGCTTTCTGTCGGATCATTTGTAATTAGCTGATGCTTCTTAGCCCCCCATCCTTTCTGCGTCTAATGACAAATCTGAGATGAACTGTCTATTACTGTGGCGAAGACAAATTGAATCTGAAAGCCAGTTTAACAGCATGGGATTATTGAAAGAATCAATGGGAAAATGCATCAAAACACCATCAATGGCCGCTCTCCACAACGCAGTGCTGAATAGACGTCAAGTGGCGCAGCGGTTAGTCTGTGTCCCCTGGGGTCTTGGCGGTGAAGCTAGCAGCTCAAGGAGCATTATCCCAACCCAAAGACTTTAGGAAGATTGATGGGCTGAGAAAGAGGATCAGCTCTTCTCTCCCACCCCTTCATTCACTTAGACAGAATGAGCTGTGTGCTAGCACGGCCCAAGAGGCGTTCAAGCCACACTGGGAGGAACGCTCTCTATTAGTTTGCCGCTCCAATAATGCTGTTCTGAACCAGAGACTACACCGAAACCACTCTGTAGTTCCTTAAAAGAATGCCAGCTTTTTACTAAAAGAGACCCAAATGCTGGTTCTTTCTTCGATACTCATATATAGAAGTATTATTTTTCCCTTTTCAAAGTTAAACATTTCTCCTCTGGCATTTTAACCTCAGTGCCAAACAACGGAAAAGACGTCCGTGCTCCCCTGAACAGAAAGCGAGAAAGTGGCCACAAAATCAGTCTGAACTCCCAATTCATTTCCAGACTCTGAGTCTGACTTATCGATTCATAAGAACGCCCTCAAAACACCTTCCCGGATGTGTGGTAGAACATCAATGCCAGCAAGTCTAATGAGGGAACTATTGGATTTTCACTCTTTGTTAGAGCAGCACTTTGAAACATGACCGTATTTTCTCGGTGTGTCCCTCCTGACCAAGCGAGTCTCGCTTCTACATCAGCCAGCCAACGCCGAGTGAACCTCATTTCTGCTCACACTTCGTCAAAGCCCCCCCCAGGGTCCGGCATTTCTGTGTAAGAGTGTAACACACAAGATGAAACAAGCCAGCTGGACCACATGAGACGTCGTGGCGATTTTAAGGGAAGTGCTGCAATCATTAAACAAAAAAAGTGATACTGTTTAAAAATAGGAAGAAAAAAAATGCAGGACCAATTCATAGGTTTGTGATTCCTTTTATTTATTTCAGTCACAGCATGTAGTGGTATAAACAGATTGCTCTTATGCTTTACGTTTAACTTAAAGAGTTAAAAAACTATTTTTTTGGTCAGATGTTCAGTACATCATCCAGGTGGAATGTTCAGCCTCTGGCAAGTTGATTCTTATTTTATCAAGCTGTCTATAAAAAAAAGGGTGCCCTATATCATGTGGTCACAAGAGAAAGTACATCAAAAGGAAAAAGCTTACATGTTGAATAAAACAACCTTACAGCTCCTTAAAATTTTACAGAAGCCTCCAAATATCAGTAAGACATCACTGACCACATGAGAGCTGCTCTCAGGAAGGGGAATGTAAGTTCACCCGGAGCTTTTCTGATTTAAAAGTTACATACACGTCCAATAGCTTATTTCGTTCCAATGAACATACACACACACACACACACACACACACACACACACACACACACACACTTGGGCTTTAAGATTTGAGGTTAAATATGATCTTTTTATGAGTTCTGTAATGCTATATTCAGTCCTTTACTCTGCTCATGGAACAACACAATGCAGTCACAACACAGTTCACTTCACTACAGTATGGTCCATGTTTTTTATGCCTAATGTTGGGGCGTAAAAAAAGACATTTGTAAATAAAATTCTTTGCTTTTGATGTTTTAAGTCTACCTATCAACTTACAATTAGTTGGTGATTGATTTATCTGTAGTAAGTGGTTTATTCGGGGCAGGGGGGGGTCAGTGGGTAAGCTGTAGGACTTCCAACCAGGATGTTCCTGGTTCAAGCTCTGATTCTGCCGGGTTGCCACAGTTGCGCCCATGAGCAAGATCCTTCACCTCCAAGTGCTCAGATACAGTCAGGTGTTGAGTTGCAGTTCGACCCTTTAAATAACTTCCATAGGAAATACAGATATATAAAGATTATTATTGCTTGGTGTGCCAGAGGGGACGCAGGTGGAACCAATCAAGTGGTTTATTCTAGTTATGGGTTGTGGAATCTATCCTGGGAACACTAGGTGCAAGGTGGGAATGCACCCTTAAACAGATACCAATCCATTAGATTACTGGTTCTCAATTTAATCCAAAGAATCTAATATTAATATTATTATACTAATATTATATAAATTTGTAAAACAAAACAAAACAGGAAGCCCTTTACTAACCATCCATAGTCTATAAAACTTATAACAGGGGTCCTGTGTTCTGCCTATCCCAAGGAAGGGCAGATCCTGAATGAGGTGCCAACCTCACACACACACACACACACTCAATCATACACTACAGGCAATTTGGAAACACCACTCAGCATACACCACATGTCTTTGGATTGTGAGAGGAAACTGGGGTACTGGGGAAACCAGCAAAGCACACAGTTTGGAAAAGAAATTCGAATTTAAGGGTGACGGTGCTAACCACTAAGCCACCATGCGGACTACCATCACTGAGTAATTTACATTCTTTGGCAAAGAGTATAATGCAACAGCAGCTTGCCTACAGGGACCTGAACATCTGAACAGCGACTGTACATCCTCCGACAGCTGAAGGGGTGAGATACAGAGTACGTCTACATTTATGACACTCGGCAGACACCCTTATCCAGAGAGGTACATTTTATCTCACTAAGCAGTTGAGGGTTAAGGGCATGCGCAAGGGCCTGATTGTGGCGATTTGGTGGTGCTGGTTTTTTTTTTAACCTGGGACCTTCCAATCGGGAGTTCAATGCCTTAAAGACAAAGCCCTTGATACAGTTCTACCCAACAATCATCCATAAAAATCCTTCATCTTAGTCTGATGTGGAAATACTGACTCACACGCCATGAGGAAAACTGAACAGATTGTGCTCAAGGCCTAAAAAAATAATTGGGCATGATCTCCCATCAGTGCGATTTCTGTAAATCAAACACAGCCAGAAAAGAGCTTAAACTTTCAGCTGACTCCGCCCACCCAGCAGACATCAGTTTTCAGCCATCTGGCAAAAGATACAGACTGAGAATGAATAAAATGAGGTGCTTCAGAAAAGGTTCTTTTCATTCTGCCATTTCACAACTGGTGTGAAACAAAGATAGTCGTTCTGTACGTCATCATCCTTAACAAACTAATCTTAATCGAACAGGATACAAAAAATACGATTATGTCACTGCCTTAATTAGATTGATCCCTGATTACTTTAAAAGGTTTATGGACACCTTAACACAATACACATACAGCATGTGCTTGTTGAGCATCACATTTTACATTTATTCCCTCTTTTCCTGTTATAATGCAGTGGGTTTCCTCTGGGTACTCCAGTCTTATCTTCTGGGAAGGTTTTGTGTTCATTTGGAGGAGACTCCAGTTCCAGTTCATCTGAAAGGTGGAGCTGGCTTTGTGGAGCTCATGATGGATAAGGATTTGGTTCTCTTAGCTTTAGCGAAGAGGCAACAGTTTGGGGGAGAACCATATATGGGTACAATGATCAGGTGTCCACATACTTTTGGTCATACAGTGGATTAACAGATTATTCTGATTTAGGTGTTCACTCTTAAACGAGGCACCATTAAAGGTAGGTCTGTATTATAATATGTAGAAGGTACATGATCACATGTCATCACCTTCGATCCTACAGCGACAACATGAGTTCAGTTATATAAAAAGCTGATTCCGGGTTTTGCATATTTATTAAATCTTTCCTGTGTACTGTAATCTGAAATGAAATTATTCAATTTACTCTTACTCTTTCTCTTTAATGTCATTTTCTCATTTTAAAATTTCCTTTCATGTTAAGTACCCTTTGTGTTACCTCAGACTACCCCAGGGAGGACACGTCCCCACTTTTGAAACACTGATTTCGTTCACATCCTGAAGGTTTTTGTTTGACTGTCGAAAGTGACAATTAGACAAAATGGTGGAAATGATTTACACTTCAGTGAATTATTTTTGGTAAAAGGACGAGTACCCTTGCTGAACTGTTATTAAAATCGGAAGCTGTTATTACTTTAATAGAGTTCCTCTAAAGCTTGCAGTTACAGATTTAATAATAATAATAATATGGTGGCACTGTGGCCTGAGTGGTTGGCACCGTCACCTTGCACCTCCAGGGTCCAGATTCGATTCCTGCCTTGGGACTGTGTGCATGGAGTTTGCATGTTCTCCCCGTGCTCGGTGGGTTTCCTGTGGGTACTCTGGTTTCCCCCTACAGTCCAAAGACATGCAGATTAGATTAATTGGTGCTCCTAAATTGCCTGTAGTGTGTGAAAAGGTGCCAAAAGGTTCAGTGAGATTTGAGTATTAAAGTTTTAAGTATTAATAGCCAAGTTATACAGTATTGCATGGTTAGTAATTACCTTCAAATTACTAATGTTAATAAAAATTAGTAAGTAGATAAAAAAAATATATGTATTAGTTTATGAATTGTTAATTAAATTAAACTTTAATATAAAAAAAGTTTAGTTAGATTAATTTTATTTTTTTTTATTTTATAGTGTAATTATTCATAAGTGAAAATTGGATAATTAGTGAAAGATTTATCACATGCCAGAGGTGCTTGTAAACCATTATTGTTATTATTATTATTATTATTATTATTGTAATAGTATTAGTAGTATTAATATAGTAAATGGACCTGGCACTTTACAGGTAATTGGGATTGTTTTAATACATATATCTAATTACAATCAATCAATCAATCAACAAATCAAACAATAATACATTTATAAATCTTTAGAAATGTCTTAAAATTCTCACTCACTCACTCATCGTCTATACCGCTTTATTTTGTTATTTCTGGACAGGGTGCCAATCCATTGTAGGGAACACACAATTTGGGAATGGCAATTGCAAAATCTGCATGGACTGTGTGAGGAAACCCACCAAGGTCAGGGAGAACATGCAAACTCCATGGACACAGAGAAGGGAATCGAGCCTGGTCGGGAATCGTACCTGGACCCTGGAGTGCAAGGTGATATTACTAACCACTACACCACCGTGCCACCTGTCTTGAAATTCTGACAGATTTAAAAAAATCGGTTTAACCTAGAAAAAAATGCATGCCACTGGTAACACTAACCATAATAATAGTAATGATAATAATATTAATAATAATAATAATAATAATAGGGGCAGGTGTAGCCTGATGGTTAAGGTGTTAGGTGGCAGATTGGTGGGTCCCCGATTTGAGCCGGGGTATTGCCACTTTTGAGCCCTTGAGCAAGGTCCTTCATCCTCAAGTGTACAGAAACAATCAGGCATCATGCTGGCATCTCGACCCTGTCAGAAACTGCCAGAGAAATAATAGACATCTCTCTCGGAGTGGGGAATATACAGCGCCAAATGTACCTATGCACATGGATCTAACAAATAAATTAATAAAAAACATTAAAAAAATTATTATGATGTTCATGGAATTGCAAAGTCGATCCATGGTTTTCATGCGAAAACAAGCCAGTGATTATGAGCTCCTTCCCCAAGTGACCCAGAACCAGTCCTGGGTGTGGACTTGAGCATTCAGGCCAAGCATGAAAATGCCCCAGGAGGACCTCGATTGTGTGATTTAATAAGGCTAATAATAAAGAGAATCTGTAATTGGCTTCAAGTTCCTGTTTGTTAAGCATGTAGCATTGCGTTTCACATCACACGCCTCCGTGCTTTATCTGCATCTCAGCCTGTGCTATGCTCTGTGCTCTCATATTAGCCATTTTCTATCAGCCTTGAAATGAAATGTTTCTTATTCACTTATTTCTTTGAAATTTTTGACAGGCTCTAATTGCCTTATTCAGCTCCACCAGATTAACGCGGCTGCCCTGTGAATTTCTCGCTAAATTCGGCATCTCGGCTGGTGCCTCGCGACGGTACACTCTCTGGTAAAACAAGACTTATTGTGGTGCTAATTGCTCTTATTTATCTTGTGGATCCTATTTCGGGCTTGATGGGAATAATAGAGGTTTTAAAAAAGCGCCTTGGACATGCTGCGTTCTGACAATTACCTCCCGCTCACATGTTGTGCGTGCAGCATACGAGCGCGTCCCGAGTAAGATTAGCATGTTTATAGCCGCAAGAACCTCCCTAAGGTTATCATGATGAAATAAACACTTGAGAAAAATAATCAAAACAGCCACCTCTGTAGAATTTGTGTAGAATTTGTACGCTTGTTCATGTCACACTTGTGTCTGATTGGTTGTAATGACTTGCCTCGCTTGTTTGGCACAAAAAAAAAAACTGCTTCGTATTGACTTGAAACCTGAATCACACCCATAAATGAAGGCTTGATGAAATCAATGATGACAAAAGTAATGGCACCATATATAGTTGCATTAGTAGAACATTTAGAAGGTGCGTCTTTAGAGGTGCTCTTTAACCATTTCATCACCATTTACTAATTTAGCTTTAATTGATTTAATTTACATTTAATTAATTTACATTTCATTTATTTAAAAAAGCTAATTTAGCTTTTAGCTAATTGACATTTTTTACCTATACATATGGGAATACCCAAACATTATTTGGCAGAAACCTTTTAAAATTTTGAAAGTTTTCGATTTAAGATGGAAAACATTTACACTCAACGATTGATAAATATGGCCTAGCATTAGCTAACTACATCTAGGAATTTGGCAGATGTCCTGATCCAGAGCGACTTTTTATCTTATTATACATCTGAGCAGTTGAGGGTTAAGGGCCTTGCTCAAGGGCCCAACAGTGGCAACTTGGTGGTTGTGGAGTTTGAACCTGGGATTTTCTGAACCGTAGTTCAATGCCTTAACCACTGAGCTACTACTACTAATTGCTTTATTGTGTATAAGACCCTTGCCATGTCTTTTAGCTTACTCTCTGGAATATGCCTTGACTTTAAATCAACTGTATTTCTCACCCTACCTCGATTTTAGATCACACGTCTACAAAGTCTGCCTTGATCCTAATTGGCGTAACGAGGACAATCACCTTGTTTGTTTCAGTGAAAATTTTCGTCCGGAGCCTCTTGGTATCACTGCTCGTTCACCCGCTCGCTCAGACTTTCCTTTACTGATTTATTCTGCCATGGATTTAAACAGCATTGCAGGGATTTATGCTAGATGAGCCAGTGTAATCCACTACACTGATACTTTCCCAATTCCAAAATTTTATTATACTCTACAACACACGGCCCAAATTTCAGCACGGTGTCTTGTTCACCCTTTGACTTTCGCTCCGTAACGCTGGGGAGAAGCTCAGCCCAAATACATTGTGTATAATGTTTTATTTATCTTGATCTTGCTTCGTTGTTCGATAGAATTTTGATTAAGGACTTTTATTCCTATTGTGAATAAACCTCCTTAAATTTCTCAGATGCTGCAGAGGATTATGAGTTAAAGATCAATAATAGCAAATAAATAACACATTAAAGAAAAATAAAACCAACATTAGAAATTCTACAGAGACTGGGCATTTGTGCAACACTGTTCAAGATGTTGTGAAACGCTAGAAGAAAATAATAATGTAGCATAAAAATAGTAAATACTAACGTTAATACACGTCATTTATGGGAAAAGAGAGCCCACGTACTTGTCTGTCTGTCTTTCTGTACAGCAGAACTCTCTGTCTAACTTATTAATACAAAAAAATCACATTCTGTAAGGTTGAGTATCTTACGCCTTGAAGTTGTCCTTCTTTGGTGGTCAGACAAATACACTCCCTGTTCGGTAATCGGAGAGTGAATCACAGATGAGAAATGGAAAAAGTAGATAAAAGGATAAAGATGAAGTTTTGTCTTAAAACCACTCCAGCGTGTTAAAATTCACTTATACCACTTCAGCGCTGTTATTTTAGCCAAAAGCTACGTTTACACTGTCAGCTAATGTGACCCAATTTCAATTTGTTGGTCATATGTGATCGGATATGTTCTACAGTATGTCCGTGTAAACAGGAAAAAAAAACACAAGCATTCCGATATTTCGAGATCGGTTTCAGGCCCTGTAAACAGACGATCAAAAAAATTTGATATAGGCAACAAATCAGAATAAGGCATCGAGACCTGCAGTGTAAATGGGGCTAAAATAAAAATGTGAACTAATCCCAGTAAAAATATTTTGTTTATCTTTTCTAATTAATATCTATTGGTGCAGGTGTTTGTTTACATTGAGACAGTAGCGCATTAGTAGATTATTTTACAGTAAATTATTAAATCCCACACATAACTGTTCATTACATCACTTTTACCCAACATTGTGATTTCACATGTGGTACAGGTTAAACTTCAGGCAAGATGTCTAAGTACATTCTGTCCAGAGTTTTGTTTCTGTGACGAAATCTGACTGGACAGACAAACAGACAGACATACAGATTTTTTTCTGAGACTGGTTTCAGATCCTCCAATGTATAAAATGTAAAGATATCACTGTATAATATAGTATATAGTATAATATAGTCAAAACCTTTCATTAATTTATATAGATACATTATATGACAATAACAATACCATATTATTAAAAAAAAACTATATTTCAGACATGATTAATAGTATTATTATGAAAAATAAATACAGTTAGGAGATATGTAACAGGTTGCAGGTTCAGGAGATTTTTTTTTCTGTTATTCTGTATTTTGAGGTGTTTATAAGGGTTTATAATTTGTCTGCTTAAAATAAAACATGTTTTAATACAACACAACTTTTAAACCATGTAAACGTAATTACTGTCCTTTTCATTTGAGCTAATTTCATTGTAACAATCTGGCAGACCTGATCATAGCACATACTGTATAGTACATCAGTTCGGTCACTTCTTCAACAAAACGCATCTGTTAAAAAAAAATACAAACAATACATTCAATTTAAAGATCCCAAATATTACAGAACCCATAATTGACCATTTAGCTATGAAATGTAAATAGAGGTTAATTATACTCATCCCTGTTTATGCAGTTAGTTTTAATTTGGGATTTTGCAAACGCTGAGTGAATTCATCTTAGTTCATTTTATTTATTGCACATATTGAATGAATATACATTTTTTCAGATCTAATTTGTCTCAGGACTCTCACGGATCACGTACCACATTATGAATTATGAATTTTTGCAAGTGCTTTTAAAAAGCAATTTTATAAACAAATGCATTTGGCAACCCGGCACTTGACCTTGTAAAGATCCGTGATGTATTGTGAAGCTGCATCGCACTTTTCCCTCGACTCTGTATGGCATCTGTATGGCTTTATTGATCCCGGTAATATGCTCACAGGCTTGATAATGACATGTGCGCTAGTTAAAACTCCATTAACTAAACCTAATGCGTTGGACTCACAAAGAGCCTTACTCGTTCCAGCCGCAATATAAAATTACACTTATTCACTTGGCAAAGGCTTTTATCCAAAGCAACTTCTGTTCGGCAAAATTCTTTATATTCAGCATCAAACCTGACGTTTTGAATCTGTGTTGTCAACTGATTCCTTTTCACCCGCTCACGAAAAAAAATAAAAAAATAAAAAATGAGAGTGCAGTTAACAGATGGAGATGTTTGCATTGTGTGCTTGTCAGAAGTCCTTTCCCGCAGTCACACTGAAACATTTCCAGGCTTGCAGAGAAATAAAAAATAATTCAATATTGATTTCTCCACTTTATAAGCTCTTAGTTCGATTCTGTGACATTTGCAGCCCAGAATAGCTTTTTAAAGAGGAAGCATAAGGAAGATATCCATCAGTAATGCCCCTCCAGGTACGTTTACACCTATTAGTTTATTTGATGGGGGTCAATCAGAGCAAGGTTTTTTTTGGTTTTATTTTGCTTGGGTTCACACTATCGAGTGTTTAAGTCGAGCACGTTAGTCAAGTGGCTTGTAGTATTAAAGTAGCATGCGGAAAACTTTTACATTTCGGGTGCTGATACTGAATCCTTGATCATTCGATACTGATACACATCTGACTGATGTAGTTTTCTCTAAAAATTAATAAGCTTTAGTCAAGGTCAATCGCCTAATCTCACACAGTTGTAAATATAATAAACATTATCAAGTATAACAATCATTTTAAAATAATCAATCCTAACTAAAGTAAAAAAAAAAAAACAGTTTCACTTAAAAAAAGAGCTTTATTTATGAACATATTTCATAATTAAGGCCAATATAAAATAAGTAATCAATTAATTAATCACCTCGGAAGTTCAAGGTCACAGTCCTAACCACTACACCACCATGCCACCATACAGAGTTAAATTAAATGCCACTAAAGAATTAATTCAGCAGCATAGTGGCATAGAGGAAAGCACTGAGCCCCCGTACTTGGTGACTTTCCTCCTGGAACTCCAGTTTCCTCCCACAGTCCAAAACTATGCAGGTTACACCAACTGGTGTTCCCAAATTGCTGCATAATATGACTGTGTGTGTATGTGTGAGTACGTGCTTGTGCCCTATGATGGATTGGACTCCATTCAGGGTCCATGTACAGAATAAGCAATATAGAGAATGAGTGAATAAATACGGTATAAAAATGTAATGTTTAGGGTAAACTAATAAAATAGCACTAAGTAATTTACAAACTTAATTTTAGTTTACTCTATTTTAGTAATTGAGACGTAATACTAGAAGCTACACAGAGTCATTTTTAGTTCTTTATGATGATTTTCATTAAAAAATTTCTTTTTTGAGTTTAATTACAATTTTCTTTTGCATGTGGTTACAGGATCTGATATTCAAAATAGTTTTTTCTAAAATCTGATTTAGCCATTTATTCCTGGTATCAGCCCCAGACCAATACTGGCCAACACAGAACAACATAACAATTCATAGAATTCTGTTGTACGTCCAGATGTTCAGCAGTACTACAGCTCAAGCCTTTGGTTTAGTTTGTGACAACTACAAACAAATTTACAACTACAACGTACAGTAAATGTATTTTATTGGGATTTTACGTGACAGCAACAAAAAGTGGCACATAATTGTAAAGTGGAACGAAAACACTGATAAATGGTCTTGAAAATTTGTTTTCAAAACCAGATATTTATTTGTAAAAAAAAAAAATTAATTCATCATTTTCCTTCCACTTCACAATTATGGTATCTGCCACTTTGTGTTGGTATGCGGTTTTAACATAAGAAAATGTACGTAGAGAGTTCAAGGGGTATGAATACTTTTGCAAGTCTTATTTAGATGACCTTGATTGCTTCTTTTCAAACACTCTGTACGTGAAAGCGAATGCGAGCGCTTTATCTTGGTCCCTAAGCACCGACCCTATTAAAACATTTATGAAACATTTCTATTAAATATGATTATCTGGAGCTCATTGACTGTCCAGTATCTGATGTTCCCATGATACACACTAGATCCAATACAACATTGACATAAAAAAGTAATCTGACCAAGGATTGATCTTCACAGATATCAGCGCTTTGAATGTCGCATTAATCTACACAATTTGCACTTAGGGCCTTGAAAGACATTTCACAATATACATGCTGGTGTCCAGAGTTAGTTTTATGTACTGCTAATGTACTGTACATAGGAAGATGTCCCTGGAATGTTCAGAGGACAATTAGAAGGACATCCTTTATGCATTTTATTAGATCGTACAAATTAATAAACTTGTTATAACTTTAAAGTCTTTGAGTAAAAGAATTTTCTGAGAACATTTTGTTGGCATCGGGTGAGCTGCATCCTTGAGCCATTTAATAATTCTTAGCAACCATTTCAGCCTCGTATTTTAACACAATGCCACTCTCTGTGTTTGCATTTCTGATTTTATTTTATTTATCTGATATTTTTTAAGTATAGGCATGGGCTGTAGGGGAGAGGTCCATAGTTTTGTTACATTTTGATTTTCAAACCACTACGCCCTTAAACTATTTTAGATTTCAGGTCCATTAGCTGTATTAATGAATAATGTATTTGTATTTGTTTCCATTCTTAATCTAGCCACTGAACGACTATCAAGTATCCTAAACCGATTTTTTCAAAGTGTTGCTTATGATTATTCCCGTCTTAAGTACTGGTCAGATGAGATCAGATTTCCTGACATATGTCTGTTAAGTGATGTGGCTGGAAGCTATGTGGAATTATAATTGATTCACATTGGATAATCGAGCTCCATGTGAGTCACAGAAACAGGTGTGTCTTAACAACCTCGAGTTCTTCCAGGGGTTTTAAGTAAGCTTTTGATTTTGTAGTATATGTGTAGGGTGTATATATACAGTAAGTACAGTAACTATATATAAAACTGTCTCTCATGAAGACCTTTTGTGGAAAACAAGACCAACACTGAGCTCTGCTGCAGAGGAGAAGTTCATTTAGAGTCACCAGCCTCAGAAATCACCAATTAACAACCAGAGCCGTTATAAAGCTTTACAGAGCAAAAGTAGCAGATATACTTCTCAATATCAACTGTTTAAAAGAGATTATTGTGTATTTTGGATAAACGCCTTTAGAGAGATTATTAGAGTGTCATTAGAAAGATTTCTTGTTTATTTTTCTGATGCGCGCACATACGGAAACACTTATCTGTTGGGATTTATTTTTCCTTTTTTTTAAAGGTAAAGTGCAGGTTAGTTGTTTTATTTCTACTTTATATTTTGTGTTAATTATTTTTAGGTATTTTTTAGGCTGTGGAATGCATAATTTTCTATTATTTCTTATGGGAAAATTCAATTTGGTTTATGAGTGTTTTGGAATACGAGCCCACTTCGGGAACTAATTATGCTCGTAATCCAAGGTTCCACTGTATTTGCACTCTGTGATGCATTATGTAGAGGCACACATGACCTGTAAAGTTCCCAGAATAAAAAAAATTAAAAAATGCACTCATCCACGACAAATAATTTACACACTAGTTTGATGTTTTTTTTTTTAAATCAACAACTAAAATAATTAATTCAATAAAACTAATTAATTTTTTTTCCTCAATTTCTTTTAAATATATTTTTTGGGCAGCTGTGATTTCTCTGGAAATTATCTGTACAAACTCATATGATCGGATAATGATCGGATGAACATTCTAATCATCCCCCAGGATTTCCAACAGTCTCATGATTGTAATGGCTTAAGATAGAATTTGGGAATGTTTTAGGATTTTCAGTGCTCTGAAAATTAGGCTCATTCTAACCTTAGACAAAAGTGGATGCCAATTTCCAATTTAAACTGTACAAATTTCCCCAGATATTATATTTTAATATAATATTTATGTAATAAATGTATTTATTATTTTAATTATTTTATATATAATATCATTTAAAAAAAATTTAAATAAAGAATTACTTTCCTTGCCATGGATGAATTTTCCTAAGCAATCTTCAAAATACAATCTGACAACTCTGGTATAAAGGCATGCTCCTATGGAATGTGTTGCACTTTCAATTTTTAAAAAATGCCAAATTTGTTATTATATACTTAGAAAAAAAGGTATACATTTTAACAAAAAGGCATGCATGATGAATATACAGATGCT